>NC_074681.1:36552497-36610261 GCF_029448725.1 Salvelinus fontinalis | reverse complement strand
AATTGACTGTATCTATTTTTATGGCATGTTGAAAACCCAGACAATCTGTAAAATCGTGTGGTCCGAAAACAATATGACAAACAATAAACAAACAATTTGAAATATGTGACAGGTTATGTGATTTTATCATGTTAATCATCAATCTCTGTAATGCAAAACAAATGAGAGGATATTCATTCAATCTCAATTGCGATGCCTTTGGAGTGTTATGGCTAAATCTGATCCCAGGACACTTTGATGTTTACTCTTCAAGTATTCCCCTGTGATTGTCTGACTGGCTGCTCTCTCTCCTCCAGGAGAATAATGTCGTCTCCACACATAAGCTCCTCTTAATCGATAGACAATTCCTCTCGATTAGCAAGGCACCATTTCCTCCGGCAGTGGCCAGACAAAGATAAAGACTTTGGCAGTTTTTTTTGAGGGGTGTTTAAACTGTTAGTCGTAGAACCAGAACCCTAGTTTGGTAACTAAGATGTGTTGCAATTCTAAATGAGTTAGTCATGCCTGGCTAGATTTAACAATGCATTGCAAATGGAGGACTTCAGAGACTTTCCAAGCAAAGGCTAACACACAGACTTTAACAATGACACAGTGTAACGCACCACGCCTAAATCATACACCAGATAGATCATCTACTCCTTCAAGATGTAGAGTTGTCCGTCAGAGCAATCTACTGAACAAATATATAAATGCAACATGCAACAATTTCTACGTTTTTACTGAGTTACAGTTCATATAAGGAAATAAATAAATTGAAATAGATTAATTAGGCCCTAATCTATGGATTTCACATGACTGGGCAGGGGTGCAGCCATGGGTGGGCCTTGGAGGGCATAAGCCCACCCACTCCTCAGCATGCTGTTTAATCATATTCTTGATGTGCCACACCTGTCAGGTGGATGAATTATCTTGG
The DNA here is from genome assembly GCF_029448725.1 of Salvelinus fontinalis. Lineage (NCBI taxonomy): Eukaryota > Metazoa > Chordata > Actinopteri > Salmoniformes > Salmonidae > Salvelinus > Salvelinus fontinalis. The sequence continues at coordinate 36,609,348 of NC_074681.1, read as the reverse complement.
CAAAGGAGAAATGCTCACTAATAGGGATGTAAAAAATGTGTTGCCAAAATTTTTGAGAAATACACTTTTTGTTGGTATGGAACATTTCTGGAATGTTTTATTTCAGCTCATGAAACATGTTGCGTTTATATTTTTGGTCAGTGTAGTTCAGCGGCAATCTGTAGCCAATGGGCACAGACGTCAGTTCAACATCTATTTTTGATTTACATTTGGTTGAGTTGTCGACTAACGTGCATTCAACATGAAATCAACAACAACAAAAAATCACCATGACATTGGATTTAGGTTAAAAGTTGGGTTGAAAAAAGACAACAATTGCTTAGGTTGATGACTTTATGCAAATCCAATCCGTTTTCCACGTTGATTCAACGTCACCACACAGCATGTTTTATAAATGGGATGGAAACAACGTTAATTCAAGCAGTTCTTCAAGCAGTTCTTCAAGCAGTTCTTCAGACCCATGTTAAATACACAAAGACAGAAAGGAGATAGGGAATGAACACACACTTGTGAGTGTTCAAACCATCCAATTATCTCAAGTCTGTATGTAGTACACTGTGGCGTGGCTGAAGGTAATGGTTTAAAAAGTAATTTACCCCCCCCCCAAAAAAAAATAAACAGATGTTTATTTTCTTCCAGGAGCTGGGCTTAATGTTCAGTTTGTCTTTTTGTCCTTATCTACCTCTGTAATCAAGGGTGTGTTAACCTTACCTGATATTCTAGAATTCGAATGCTTTGTTTCCTACCATCTTTGTGATTATAGAGCAGGCAGAACATTAGAACAGAAGTTGTAGTACAATATGTACAGTGCCTTCAGAAGGTATTCATACCCCTTGACTTATTCCACATTTTGTTGTTACAGCCTCAATTCAAAATGGATTAAAAAAAATAAAAAATCTCACCCATCTACACAAAATACCCCAAAATGACAAAGTGAAAACATGTTTCAACAAATTTTTCTACATTTAAAAAAAGAAATACATAAATATCTAATTTACATAAGTATTCACACCCCTGAGTCAATACATGTTCCAATCACCTTTGGCAGCGATTACAGCTGTGGGTCTTTTTGGGTAAGTCTCTAAGAGCTTTGCAGACCTGGATTATTTTAAAAACTTTTCAAGCTCCATCAAGTTGGCCGTTCATCATTGCTCGACCACCAAGTCTTGGCATAGATTTTCAAGTCTAGCCATAGATTTTCAAGCTTTGTGTTTTAGGTTGTTGTCTTGCTGAAAGGTGCATTTGTCTCCTAATATCTGTTGGAAAGCAGACTGAACCAGGTTTTCCTATAGGATTTTGTCTGTACTTAGCCCCATTCCATTTATTTTTATCCTAAAAAAACTCCCCAGTCTGTGCCGATGAGACGCATACCCATAACATGATTCAGCCAACACCATCCTTGAAAATATGAAGAGTGGTACTCAATGATGTGTTATGTTGGATTTGCCCCAAACATAACGCTTTGTATTCAGGACATAAATAAAATGTCTTTGCACATTCTTTGCAGTTTTACTTTAGTGGCTTATTGCAAACAGGATGCATGTTTTTGGAATATTTGTATTCTGTACAGGCCTCCATCTTTTCATTCTGTCATTTAGGTAAGTATTGCTCCCGAGTGGCACAGTGGTCTAATGCACTGTTTCTCAGTCCTAGAGGCGTCCCTACAGACCCTGGTTCGATCCCGGGCTGTATCACAACCGGCTGTGATCGGGAGTCCCATAGGAAGGCGTCCGGGTTAGGGAAGGGATTGGCCGGGGTAGGTCGTCATTGTAAAATAAGAATTTGTTCATAACTGGCTTGCCTGGTAAAATAAAGGTTCAATACAAAAATATATACATTATTGTAGAGTAACTACAATGTTGTTGATCCATCCTCAGTTTTATCCTATCAAAGCCATTAAACTCCGTAACTGTTTAAAAGTCACCATTGTTCTCATGGTGAAATCCCTAAGAAGGAAGGACGCCTGTATCTTTGTAATGACTGGGTGTATTGATACACCATCCAAAGTGTAATTAATAACTTCACCATGCTCAAAGGGATATTCAATTTCTGCCTTTTTTAATTTTACCCATCTACCAATATGTGCCCTTCTTTGCTAGGCATTGGAAAACCTTCATGGTCTTTGTGGTTGAATCTGTGTTGGAAATGCACTGCTCGACTGAGGGACCTTACAGATCATTTTATGTGTGGGGTACAGAGATGAGGTAGTCGTTCAAAAATCTGAGTACATGCAGTACAGACTAAGTACATGCAATTTATTATGTGACTTGTTATGCCATTTTTTACTCCTGAACTTAGTCAGGCTTGCCATAACAAAGGGGTTGAATACTTATTGACTCAAGACATTTGAGCCATTCATTTTTTATTAATTTGTAAAAATGTGTAAAAACATAATTCCTATTTGACAATATGGGGTATTGTGTGTAGGTGAGGAGGCTGGAGATGATCTGCTATAGTATTGGATATCTATCAGTACTCTATCATCTACACGATATCTACCAGTACTCTATTGTCTACACAGCACAAGTCATGTTCCCGGTTCACAGTAAAAGCCAGGCTTTTACGGAGGATATGCAACCTGGCCAGCCAAGTACAGCTTGGCTTGGTTCAGCTCAGTTTGCCACAGTACTGTGAAAAGGGTAGTGGAGTCCTTCGATCAATTGATGATCCGTTGGACTGCACCGAGATGCTTGGGATTGTCTGAATATGATCATAGTGCATCCACAACCCAAGTCAGGTTGATAGAGTTGAGGCCTCCCAGTAAGCAAAATGACGTTGACGTCAGGTGCATTTTAGGTCCGGAAAAGACATCTTTACAACATCTTTACGTCAGGTGCATTTTAGGTGCTGAATGAACGGTGAAAATACATATTTTCGACGTTCGTGAAATATGTTTATCACCATTCATTCAGCACCTAAAATGCACCTGGCGTTGTAAAGATGTTGTAAAGATGGATGTTGAAATCAGGCGCATTTTAGGTGCTCAATGAAAGGGGAATAAACATATTTTCCTGAGGTCGAAGATAAGTATTTTCCGGATGCTGAAAAAACGTCATTTACAGACGTTGAAAATATGTATTTTTTGTTGTATTATATGTATTATACACTGAGTATAGACAATATTAAGAAGCCTTTCTCTTTCCATGACAGACTGGCCAGGTGAATCTAGGTGAAAGCTATGGTCCCTTATTGATCTTACTTGTTAAATGCACTGCAATCATTGTAGATAATGTGAAGGAGACAGGTAAATTCAGGTTTTTTAAGCCTTGAGACAAGTGTATGTGTGCCATTCAGAGAGTGAATGGGCAAGACAACACATTTTAGTGCCTTTGAACGGGGTATGGTAGTAGGTGCCAGGTGCAAGAACTGTGTCAAGAACTGCAACGCGGATGTATTTTTCATCTTCTCGTGTATCTTGTGTATCAAGAATTTTCCACCTCCCAAAGGACATCCAGCTAACTTGACACAACTGTGGGAAGCATTGGAGTCAATATGGGCCAGCACCAATGTCCCCTCTAAGCTGCATGTGGGCGTGCAGTAGCCCTGACACTGTCGAGCAGCTCCCCAGGATAGCCAAGCAGAGCGTAGAAGAAAAATCAGCCTGAGATTGAACTTCACTCAACTTTCTAGAGTTTTCCCCTGTTAGTTAACACTATCAACGTTTCTCTTCACTTTGGCAATTGTGATTGAGTCAACACAATACTAGCCACTTTCAGTGCAACATTCCAAAACTAAACAAACTATGCAATAGCTTTTTGTTGTAGGCAGAACGCATCAGAGTAGGATTCTATTGCCCGTGACTAATGGCCGTACTCCACACAGACCAGTGCGGCATAGCCAATCAGAGCTGCAGTAGGCCTATATGCAAATAGACCATTGCCGTATATGGATCTCTGCTATTTACTTTGAACTGGACTGTGTTTACACCTGTGCTCGTGAGTAGATGTGCTTGTTTTGAGATCAAAGCTGCATGTAGCCACGTGTGCACATTTTGTTTATACATTTTGCTAGTTAGTGATGTAATTAGCCCAGTTATAGATCATTTGTAGTCAGCAATAGGGTAGTAATTGCTTCCTACAAGAGCACAAAACGTATATATTTCTACACATATTTGAAAAGCTCGTCAGGTAAAGAGCTTTTTTTTATCTTAAAGGGGCATCGTTGTATTTTGAGACAGGCTTGAATAAGCTAAGTAGCCAATAAGCAGACAGTAGCATAATTTGTCTGATTCTCTGTGATAATGGTATGGGAATAATAATGCATTTAATTTTGTGAAGGGGTTTCTTGCATCAAACAACACAACATGTTCAGTCACCTCCTTGTCTGAAGGACAAGTGGATAAACAGGTTCATGTCAAACCCTGCACGTTTTTTCAAAAGTCTCACGGAATGTAGGCCTACATTGAACACCACACATTGGCTGCTACTGTAGGCTGAATGATAGAACTACTACAGTATTTACATGTTAAAACAAGAACACATTTCACTGCACTTATCTGGTGTATTTGACAATATATTTTTTACATGGCCGAGTTTTAACTGCACATACATTCTCAATGAAGAAAGCATCAAATCAAAACAATACTTTTTCAAGCATCTTAATATAGGAAAGAGGAGCCAACTCAAGGGTGCAACAGAATATTCATTATTACTCCCATCTGTTAGCTTTTAAGAAGCTTTAAACTGGCAGCAGTAATGTTCAAATAGTCCAACCTAGAGAATAAACTAACAGACCACGTCAACTACAATAACATTCTCAGTAACGGTTACTGATCAAAAAAAATATTCTTTAGTTGAAGTCGCTCTGGGTAATTATGTCTGCTGAATGACCAAAATGTAATTGTTAACACAAACAATTGAAAAGCATGCCGGGTATTATTCTAATGAGCTTCACCCCAAACAAGTACAAATTTAGTTTGTTGGGCCCAAATTCAAATCTGAACTAATCATAGACGTCTAGATTGTCTTACAATTTTGAACATCACTGTATGGTACGTCACATTTTAGTACAGTAGAGCACAGAGCACAGTAGGATACAGAACTCAACTAGCTTCATGAGGTAGTCACCTGGAATGCAGTTCAATTAACAAGTGTGCCTTGTTAAAGTTAATTTGTGGAATTTCTTTCCTTCTTAATGCGTTTGAGCCAATCAGTTGTGTTGTGACAAGGTAGGGGTGGTATACAGAAGATAGCCGTATTTGGTAAAAGACCAAGTCGATATTATGGCAAGAACAGCTCAAATAAGTTGAGAGAAATGACAGTCCATCATTACTTTAAGACATGAAGGTCAGTCAATGCGGAACATTTCAAGAACTTTGAACGTTTCTTCAGATGCAGTCGCAAAAACCATCGAGCGCTATGATGAAACTGGCTCTCATGAGGACCGCCACAGGAAAGGAAAAGCAAGAGTTACCTCTGCTGCAAAGGATAACTTCATTAGAGTTACCAGCCTCAGAAATTGCAGACCAAATAAATTTAAAAAATAACAGACACATCTCAACAGAGACTGCGTAAATCAGGCCTTCATGGTTGAATTACTGCAAATAAACTACTACTAAAGGACACCAATAAGAAAAAAGTGACTTGCTTGGGCCAAGAAACATGAGCAATGGACCTTAGACCGGTGGAATTCTGTCCTTTGTTCTGATGAGTCCAAATTTGAGATTTTTGGTTCCAACCGCCGTGTCTTTGTGAGACGCAGAGTAGGTGAACGGACGATCTCAGCATGTGTGGTTCCCACCATGAAGCATGAAGGAGGATGTGTGATGGTGTGGGACTGCTTTGCTGGTGACACTGTCAGGGATTTATTTAGAAGTCAAGTCACACTTAACCAGCATGGCTACCACAATATTCTGCAGCGATACGCCATCCCATCAGGTTTGCGCTTAGTGGGACTATCATTTGTTGTTCAACAGGACAATGACCCAGCACACCTCCAGGCTGTGTAAGGGCTATTTGACCAAGAAAGAGAGTGATGAAGTGCTGCATCAGATGACCTAGCCTATACACAATCTTCCAAAATAGTAAAAAATAAAGAAAAAACCTTGAATGAGTAAGTCTGTCCAAACTTTTGACTGGTATTGTAAATGTCTACGATTCGTTCAGATTTGGTCTGGACTGGACAAATCTGAACCAATTATAGACGTCTTTGTCTGAGCCAAATCAAGGCATGTCCGGACCGGACCAAATCTGAACCAAACATACATGTCTTTGGATGTTTAAATCAAGGCTCGTTTGGACTGCACACAAAAAAATACCATTAAAAGATGTCCGGCCCTGAGAAGACTGAATAAAGATGTCCAAAAGACGTCACCTTCTGTAAATGCATCGTTGGAATAGTTCCTTTATTCTGCTTCATGTTCCATTGATTCTTTTTTTTAAATCTCTTAATACCAAAAATGATTTGCGATGTATTCCAATCTAAAAAAAAAAGAAATTGTACACAATAAGGAACTCAATGACCATGTCCACCACACTAATGCCACAGCAGAATTGCAAGCTGAGGTTCAGATCTGACCAAGTGTAAAGAAATAGGGGACCAGAGTTCTTTGGCATGCAGTCATCTCTCTGTCTCTGTCTCTGTCTCTGTCTCTGTCTCTGTCTCTGTCTCTGTCTCTGTCTCTGTCTCTGTCTCTCTGTCTCTGTCTCTGTCTCTCTGTCTCTGTCTCTCTGTCTCTGTCTCTGTCTCTGTCTCTCTGTCTCTGTCTCTGTCTCTGTCTCTGTCTCTGTCTCTGTCTCTCTGTCTCTGTCTCTGTCTCTCTGTCTCTGTCTCTCTGTCTCTGTCTCTCTGTCTCTGTCTCTGTCTCTGTCTCTGTCTCTGTCTCTGTCTCTCTCTCTCTCTCTCTCTCTCTAACACATTTTCTCTCTCTCTCGGCAGTCCCTCCTACTATCTCTCTCTCTCTCTCTCTCAAACACATTTTCTCTCTCTCTCTCTCTCTCTCTCAAACACATTTTCTCTCTCTCTCTCTCTCTCTCTCTCAAACACATTTTCTCTCTCTCTCTCTCTCTCTCTCTTCTCCTCTCTCTCTCTCTTCTCTCTCTCTCTCTCTCTCTCTCCTCTCTCTCTCTCTCTCTCTCTCTCTCTCTCTCTCTCTCTCTCTCTCTCTCTCTCTCTCTCTCTCTCTCTCTCTCTCTCTCTCTCTCTCTCTCTCTCTCTCTCTCTCTCTCTCTCTCTCTCTCTCTCTGTGTGTGTAAGCCCTGACCTATTGGAACATAATGATCTCCTGGAGGCTGCACACAGACCCTGGTTTAGGGGACCATTTTCATCTGCATTGATAAACACACACACACCACTAAAACGATACCCAGTAGTGCTCTTTAAAAAGGTACAATTAAAAATGTCTTGCTGCCGGTGTGCATCTACTGTATAAGAATGTGTTTGTGTGTGTTTAACAAAGTCGGGGCCACTGGTCTGTTGGAATGAGAGCTTTGAGAGAAATGTGGTGCTGTGGAGTCTTCTTACTGTCAAAACTCTTCCTGTTCTGAAAATCCAAAGCTTTGTGACACATTCACAGACACCTTCAGCTTGCTTTATGCTTTTCGGCTTGGTGTTATTGGAGGCATTTTACAGAGGTGTTGTGTTCTGCTATGCACTTCAACCTGAGCATCTCCAGCCCTGTTGGTTCTATGCTCCTCGTCAGTATATGTACAAATATCCTGTGTTTCTTTTCTCAGATGGATGTAAAAGGGATATTTGATAGTTAATGTATGTATTGTGTATTGCTTTCCCACAATACATCAATATTTGAGCATATTCTTCGGAAATAACTTGTATATCTTCGCGTGCTGCCTGCATGGCCAGCAGATATTTCGTCTATATACAACACGCTGCACCCCGTTGCCTTCTGATGGGAAGCGTGAAAATAAACAGACAGAGTGATGCTCTCCCAGAGTTCTTTGTTTTTCTTTTGAAAAAAGTTGACACGCTCGCTGGAATTCTAAATCAACAGTTGCCAGAGTTGTTTGCACTGAACTGACACATTGACACACATAGCAGTGAATCCTTCTGTTTAACAAATGGCTTGGCAAGCCAGGGCCGTCTCCAAGATCAAAGAAAGAGGGCCTTCTTCTGCTTTCACCAGTTTCTTTCACAGCATCACAATAACACTTCTGCGCTCTGCGACTGAGAGCTTTTGGATAGCGTTCGGTTGGCAGAACAAATTGTTTTATTTAAAGCGCATGTATTGGCTTGGTCATGGTTTTGGAAATGATTGTCTTTGCTAATCCTACAGCAGGTCTTTTATGTAAAACATGCTCCTGCCAGGACCTACAGAGAACATCTAGTGTGTAATGTATTGTACACATTTTACACTGGCTTCCAGTATTAGTGTTGATTAGGGCTGTCAAACGATACAATTGTTTTATTGAGTTAAATCGCAGGATATACTATGATTAATCGCAAATTCGGAATTTTCTCAAATTAAACTGCAATTTAAGATCTTTCATACAAAAAAAACATTACAAGAATATTGACTTCTTGATTTTGTCTGAAGTAACAGTTTTCTCAAATAGGTGAATTGAGAAAGCACGCTTTCTTCAACCTCAATGTATACTTGTTTTTGCATTGCATTTGCTGTATAGATTATGTAGTTGGGATGTTTTCAGTGTATTTTGAATGCTTTCAGACAATGCGATTAATTACAATAAAAAAAATGAATGCACTAAAATGATAAAAAGCGAACTTGAATTAACTGATTAACTCTGACCAGCTCTAGTGTAGATTAAACCAATGCTATAGGAGAATATAATGCAATGCTCCTCACAGCTGTTGCCTCTAGGTCACATGTCACTCATTTCATTAAGTGACAGGCACTAAATACTTGAGTTCCTATAGAAAACAGAACAGAACGGAAACGATGCAGTGTGAAATGGACCGGAGGGCTTTACTAACAGCTTGATGGTTGTCGACCCAACTCCCTCTCTGTGACTCCTCCATCTCTCTTCGCCTTGGATGGTGCTCCTGCAGATTCAGATTGTGTCTATCTCACACCTTGCCATCTGTCACCAGCGGGGCACAATGTGTCCCCCATGCCACCCTGTGCCATGCTGGCTGGCATCATTGTAAGGTCAGAGAGGGTTCATCTACAATGCATCTGATGGCGCTACTGATGCAACTTTCTCCACACTTATGATGACTTTACTAAGGCTTTTGTAGCCGATCATCCGCCCGGGGAGAACAGTGATCCAAAAAAATAGTGGGACGCCAGAGGGCCCTGGGTCTCCTGGTTCCTGGCAGGAGTTCAGAAGGGTGGTGGCCAGTCTTCCAGTACAGACTAACACCTTGGTACAGTTGAAGTTGGAAGTTTACATACACCTTAGCCAAATACATTTAAACTCAGTTTTTCACAAATCCTGACATTTTATCCGAGTAAAAATTCCCTTTCTTAGGTCAGTTAGAATCACCACTTTATTTTAAGACTGTGAAATGTTAGAATAATAGTAAAGAGAATGATTTATTTCAGCTATTATTTATTTCATCACATTCCCAGTGGGTCAGAAGTTTACATACACTCTATTAGTATTTCGTAGCATTGCCTTTAAATTGTTTAACTTGGGTCAAACATTTCGGTAGCCTTCCACAAGCTTCCTACAATAAGTTGGGTGAATTTTGGCCCATTCCTCCTGACAGAGTTGGTGTAACTGAGTCAGGTTTGTAGGCCTCCTTGCTCGCATTTGGTTTTTCAGTTCTGCCAACAGATTTTCTCTAGGGTTGATGTCAGGGCTTTGTGATGGCCACTCCAACACCTTGACTTTGTTGTCCTTAAGCCATTTTGCCACAACTTTGGAAGTATGCTTGGGGTCATTGCCCATTTGGAAGACCCATTTGCGACCAAGCTTTAACTTCCTGACTGATGTCTTGAGATGTTGCTTCAATATAGCCACATAATTTTCTTCCTCATGATGTCATCTATTTTGTGAAGTGCACCAGTCCCTCCTGCAACAAAGCACCCCCACAACATGATGCTGCCAACCCCGTGCTTCACGGTTGGGATGGTGTTCTTCGGCTTGCAAGCCTCCCCATTTTTCCTCTAAACATAACGATGGTCATTATGGCCAAACAGTTCTATTTTTGTTTCATCAGACCAGAGGACATTTTTCCAAAAAGTACGATCTTTGTCCCCATGTGCAGTTGCAAACCGTAGTCTGGCTTTTTTTATGGCGGTTTTGGAGCAGTGGCTTCTTCCTTGCTGAGCGGCCATTCAGGTTATGTCGATATAGGACTCGTTTTACTGTGGATATAGATACTTTTGTACCTGTTTCCTCCAGCATCTTCACAAGGTCCTTTGCTGTTGTTCTGGGATTGATTTGCACTTTCGCACCAAAGTACGTTCATCTCTAGGAGACAGAACGCGTCTCCTTCTTGAGCGGTATGATGACTGCCTGGTCCCATGGTGTTTATACTCGAGCACTATTGTTTGTACAGATGAACCTGGTACCTTCAGGCGTTTGGAAATTGCTCCCAAGGATGAACCAGACTTGTGGAGGTCTACATTTTTTTTCTGAGGTCTTGACTGATTTCTTTTGATTTTCCCATTATGTCAAGCAAAGAGGCACTGAGTTTGAAGGTTGGCCTTGAAATACATCCACAGGTACACCTCCAATTGACTCAAATGATGTCAATTAGTCTATCAGAAGCTTCTAAAGACATACTTTTCTGGATTTTTCCAAGCTGTTTAAAGGCACAGTCAACTTAGTGTATGTAAACTTCTGACCCACTGGAATTGTGATACAATTGTGAAATAATCTGTCTGTAAACGATTGTTGGAAAAATTACTTGTGTCATGAACAAAGTAGATGTCCCAAACAGACTTGCCAAAACTATAGTTTGCTAACAAGAAATTTGTGTAGTGGTTGAAAAACGAGTTTTAATTACTCCAACCTAATCGTATGTTAGCTTCCGACTTCAACTGTATGTCACGCTGTTGTGACTTTTTTACACTCTACCTCCTGAGGCGATGGACACCCGACTCTGAATGGTGTAGCTTCATACCAGATCCAGGGACAAGGAACAAGACTGAGAACACCTTGTCACATAGGCTTAAAGCCAAATAGGGCCAACCTCTCGAATATAGAGTAGGGACCTGGGCTGCTCGTCTCCAAGCAGAGGAAACAACTCCTATAAGAAGTGACAGGAGCCCGACATTGACCGTTGCAAAGCTACAGGCAACCTAGTGGTCAGCTAAAACAAGGGCCCATCAATCCAGTTTAGAGGTGAAAGCTGTCCGACACCTAGTTCTTTTCCCTTCTTTGAGTCTATAAAGCACTTCAAACAGCCCCGAGCAGACTCAAAGGTGTAGCGGTGTAGCTGGCTGTCCCCCTTTCCTCCAAGGTAATCCTCTCCTTCCCCCGGTCGGCCACAGCGATAGAGGCAAGCAGGCAGAGTGTTTAATCCCTATGCTTTCTGACAGTGCTCCTGCAAGGAATAAAAGGTAAAAGAGAGAATCCCTGCCGAGTCAATATGGCCCAAAGCTGTGTTTATACCAGTCAGATAATGAACAGACCTGTCTGGACTGGGATATATTGATGGTTATACAGGGCAACAGGTTGAGCTGCGAAATGTGGCCTTTGTATTTAATTTCAGTGTCTCAATAGTCATGTTGATGCCTTTTATTGTGAATGAACCACCAGAGTATATGTATGGTTCATGGCAAGGTAAGTGGTTTGTCTTAAAGCTATTCCACTCCAACATAGGGCCATAGATATCTTATTGAAAATACATTTCTGACTTTATTGTGTTATGCATGTCACGTGTTTAAAATGTATGTACTGTGTGTACATGTATTTTAAAACTGGCAAATAAAATGAATCAATCAATCTGGGAAAAGTTTTGATGTTCACAATATTGTGGCTAACTTTATGGACAGAAAACCAGAAAAGCGTGTAAAAAAAGTCATACAATCAATCAATCAATCATTAGGCTGCCTTAAGCCAGTGCTCCTTCCCCAAAAACTACAGACTGTTTTGGATCAAGTTCAAGAGGTGTGGAGAGCTCAAACTGGACCTCTGAGATCTAAAGCAAGCTTTGAGGGACTTAACTCTTCAGGAACAACATTTATCCTGTTTCGTTTTGGGGGGGATTTGCTATGGTATGAAGTTGCTTAGAGGTGGCTAAGTAAACTGTTCAGGTGCTCCAACATTTTCCGACATTCTTCGCCTTTTAAAGCCTTCATTGTGAGTGAACCACCAGAGTATATGTACAGTGCGTTCGGAAAATGTTCAGACCCCTTGACTTTTTAAACATTTTGCCACATTACAGCCTTATTCTGAAATGTATTAAATAAAAACATTTCCTCATAAATCTACACACAATACCCCATAATGACAAGTAGAAAACATGTTTTATGAAATTGTAGAAAATTTATAAAAAATATATATATTTTAAAAATACCTTATTTACATAATTATTCAGACTCTTTGCTACGAGACTCGAAATTGAGCTCAGGTGCATCCTGTTTCCAATGGTCATCCTTGATATGTTTTTACAACTTGATTGGTAAATTAAATTGATTGGACATGGCGATGTGAGAACCTTCCAGAAGGACAACCATCTCTGCAGCACTCCACCAATCAGGCCTTTATGGTAGTGGTCAGACGGAAGCCACTCCTCAGTAAAAGGCACATGAAAGCCCACTTGGAGTTTACCAAAAGGCAACTAAAGGACTCTCAGACCATGAACAACAAGATTCTCTGGTCTGATGAAACCAAGATTGAACTCTTTGGCCTGAAAGCCAAGCGTCACATCTGGAGGAAACCTGGCACCATCTCTACGGTGAGGTGTGGTGGTGGCAGCATCATGCTGTGGGGAGGTTTGTCAGCGGCAGGGACTGGGAGACTAGTCAGGATCAAGGGAAAGATGAATGGAGAAATGCACAGAGTGATCCTTGATGAAAACCTGCTCCAAAGAGCTCAAGACCTCAGACTAGAGTGAAGGTTCACCTTGAAACAGGACAACAACCTTAAGCACACAGCCAAGACAACGCAGGACTGCCTTCAGGACAACTCCCTGGATGTCCTTGAGTGGCCCAGCCAGAGCCTGGACTTGGACACGATCGAACATCTCTGGAGAGACCTGAAAATAGCTGTGCAGCAACGCTCCCCATCCAACCTAACAGAACTTGACAGGATCTGTAGAGAAGAATGGGAGAAACTCCCCAAATATAGGTGTGCCAAGCTTGTGGCGTCATACCCAAGAGACTTGAGGCTGTAATCACTGCCAAAGGTGGTTCAAGAAAGTATTAAGTGAAGCGTCTGAATACTTATGTAAATGTGATATATAATTATATATATATTTTTCACACATTTCTATAAACCAGTTTTTGCTTGGTCATTATGGGATATTGTGTGTAGATACTGTAGATGAGGGGAAAAATACAATTTAATCTATTTTAGAATAAGGGTGTAACGTAACAAAATGTGGAAAATGTCAAGGGGTCTGAATAATTTCAGAATGCACTGAATACTATCTGAAAATGTAGCTAGCTAGACTGTCTTACCTGTATACATGGATGAAAGGTCCATTTGTCACTGATGAATGCCATGGTTGCCCTTAGTTTGAAGATGTAATCCAGAGACAGGTGTTTTATACAACAGCCTTCTGTGTATTGTCTTTGACTCCCTCCACCTATTTACAATCAAATGCCAGAATTTCCTCCGTCTCCTTAGCCATCATACTCTGCTTCCACAGGGCATTTCACTGATTTCAAAACTCAGTCAACTTCTTCCATGACAACAACACTGTTGATCACCGTTACAGAAGACTCTACAATGTCTGGTTCAATTATTAATTTTCAGAGTCAGAGAAACTCAGCATGGCACAATCGTCCTCCAGTGGAGAGCATGAGCAACAGTTTTCCAGTTCTTCATGATATCTTTTAAAAAAGCCGCATTAGAAAGGAATACCTACACATACTGAGCAGCTCATTAAAGACAGAAGCACAGACAGACCAATGAGAAGTTTAGTTATAAATATCTTTGACAGAAATATGCTACATGGCAGACGAATCTGAACTCTTCTCTCAGTATGTCCAGCCCATCCATTCTCTCAGTCAATCATGGCCAGCGGGAAGGTTCCTCTCTTTTTGCTTTTGGCTAAACCAACTAGGCTAAACCAAATAGGTATTTGTATTTACAGATGGCATACATGTTTGTTTTTAAGGCACATGAAAGTTCACATGTTCCAGAAGGCATTTCTGCCCAAAAACCCATTTGGATTATTATTATATTTTTATGTTAATGATCAAATGCCTCTCCTGTGAAGTAGTAAAGTGGAACATATGCCTAGTTTCCTGAAACGAGTCAAATGTGTTTTTAAACTGCCAAATAAAATCAATCTGGGACACAAGTTTTGATGTTCACAATAAGGTGACATACTTTATGTACAAAAAGCTGAAAAATGTGCAAAAACGTTATACAATCAATCAATAGGCTGCCTTAAGCCAGTGCTCTTTCCCCCCCAAAAACAGACTATTTTGGATCAAGTTCAAGAGGTGTGGAGAACTCAAACTGGACCTCTGAGATCTAAAACAAGCTTTGAGGGACTTAACTCTTCAGGAACAACGTGTATCCTGTTTATTTATTTTTTGGGGGGGTTGCTATGGTCTGAAGTTGCTTAGAGGTGGCTTGGTAAACTGATCAGGTGCTCTGACATTCTACACCTTTTAAAGCCATTGGTTCAGTGTGTTGTGGGTTTCCATCAAAGGAATAACAAAAGAGAATAACGAAGAACGAGGTATGTTAAAGCCTTGCAATGCAGTCAAAAATGTGATTTTACTGTGGTGTATATACACTGCTCAAAAAAATAAAGGGAACACTTAAACAACACAATGTAACTCCAGGTCAATCACACTTCTGTGAAATCAAACTGTCCACTTAGGAAGCAACACTGATTGACAATACATTTCACATGCTGTTGTGCAAATGGAATAGACAAAAGGTGGAAATTATAGGCAATTAGCAAGACACCCCCAAAAAAGGATTGATTCTGCAGGTGGTGACAGACCACTTCTCAGTTCCTATGCTTCCTGGCTGATGTTTTGGTCACTTTTGAATGCTGGCGGTGCTCTCACTCTAGTGGTAGCATGAGACGGAGTCTACAACCCACACAAGTGGCTCAGGTAGTGCAGTTCATCCAGGATGGCACATCAATGCGAGCTGTGGCAAAAAGGTTTGCTGTGTCTGTCAGCGTAGTGTCCAGAGCATGGAGGCGCTACCAGGAGACAGACTAGTACATCAGGAGACGTGGAGGAGGCCGTAGGAGGGCAACAACCCAGCAGCAGGACCGCTACCTCCGCCTTTGTGCAAGGAGGTGCACTGCCAGCGCCCTGCAAAATGACCTCCAGCAGGCCACAAATATGCATGTGTCTGCTCAAATGGTCAGAAACAGACTCCATGAGGGTGGTATGAGGGCCCGACGTCCACAGGTGGGGGTTGTGCTTACAGCCCAACACCGTGCAGGACGTTTGGCATTTGCCAGAGAACACCAAGATTGGCAAATTCGCCACTGGCGCCCTGTGCTCTTCACAGATGAAAGCAGGTTCACACTGAGCACGAGCACATGTGACAGACGTGACAGAGTCTGGCGACGCCGTGGAGAACGTTCTGCTGCCTGCAACATCCTCCAGCATGACCGGTTTGGCGATGGGTCAGTCATGGTGTGCGGTGGCATTTCTTTTTGGGGCCGCACAGCCCTCCATGTGCTCGCCAGAGGTAGCCTGACTGCCATTAGGTACCGAGATGAGATCCTCAGACCCCGCGTGAGACCATATGCTGACACATGCACATTTGTGGCCTGCTGGAGGTCATTTTGCAGGGCTCTGGCAGTGCACCTCCTTGCACAAAGGCGGAGGTAGCGGTCCTGCTGCTGGGTTGTTGCCCTCCAAGGCCTCCTCCATGTCTCCTGATGTACTGGCCTGTCTCCTGGTAGCGCCTCCATGCTCTGGACACTACGCTGACAGACACAGCAAACCTTTTTGCCACAGCTCGCATTGATGTGCCATCCTGGATGAACTGCACTACCTGAGCCACTTGTGTGGGTTGTAGACTCCGTCTCATGCTACCACTAGAGTGAGAGCACCGCCAGCATTCAAAAGTGACCAAAACATCAGCCAGGAAGCATAGGAACTGAGAAGTGGTCTGTGGTCACCACCTGCAGAATCAATCCTTTTTGGGGGTGTCTTGCTAATTGCCTATAATTTCCACCTTTTGTCTATTCCATTTGCACAACAGCATGTGAAATTTATTGTCAATCAGTGTTGCTTCCTAAGTGGACAGTTTGATTTCACAGAAGTGTGATTGACTTGGAGTTACATTGTGTTGTTTAAGTGTTCCCTTTATTTTTTTGAGCAGTGTATATATTTCCACACTATGAGGTTGGAATAATACTGTGAAATTGTGAAAATTATAATAATGCTCTTTTAGTGTAAAAACTGTTTGAAAAGACCGCATGAAATTTCAGCCTGTTTTGGTGGGAGGGAGTTTTGGTCTGCCCGTTGACATCACCAGGTGGTAAATTAGTTAATAGACCAATAAGAAAGAGTTCCTAATGTCTCTGCCAACAATTTTCAGTTTTCCCCTCCCTACTCAGACCACTCGCAGTAAAATTCTTCCTTGAGAATTTGCTCTTTACTATGAAGCCATTTTTGTTTCTTTTTGACCATCTGAATTTAAAACAATCGCAGTAGTGTACTTCATTGTTAGACAGAAACTATTTGACATGGGGATAAAAACAGCTGCATTGGAACTTTAAGTTACATGATTGCAGTGCCTTACGCTGTTATTTCATCATGGATTTAGGCTTCCTTGAATCTTGTTAGTGTTGGAGGTCGGTCTGCGGCTACAAAGACAGAGATGCCAGATGGCATTTTAAACCAACAGTTAGAACACTGGAACGTACAGGCAGAATTTCAAGCACGACATACAGCAGGTGTAGGCAACCCTGTTCCTGAAGTGCCGTAGGTACTGCAGGATTTTGTTCCAACTACACTCCACACCTGACCAACTGAGCTAATTGATCAGTTCAGAGATTGCCTAAATTCAACACAGCTGAGCTTCTAGGTCGGTACAATCAAAAACATGAAGTGTCTGCGTCACTCCAGGTCCAGGGTTGCCTACCCCTGACATACAGTATGTTCATTTTCAAGCCTTAATCCAACCGGGATGAATGTGGGACGAGTTTCTATTTCCATAAAAACACAAGACATCACATACAGTAAACCTCCTCTATGTCAATGCAAGCAGCAAACCCACAAATCAAGAGCCCCCTAAAAATGGCATTAAATCAGTTTTATTTTTTGAAGCAAGCACTAAAAAGAAAATGTCATTCCATATTTATTTTCCCCTCTTGGCTATGGGAGTTGACATATGTATTGTATGAAGGTATTAACCATTTTTATCAAGACGTTACCATGAAAAACAGTAAGCCAAGCAGGTGGAAGCGTTTGAGGGCCTTTTAGGCTGTCACAAGAAGCACCAGTTAACAATATAGCTACAACTGTTGTCTTTTTTACACTCGCTGTTTGTTTGTTCCCTATGCATTGTCACTTCGCCCCCACCTACATGTACAGATTACCTCAACTAGCCTGTAATCCCGCACACTGACTCAGTACCGGTGCCCCCTGTATATAGCCTCGTTATTGTGTTACTTTTTATTATTACTTTTTATTTTAGGCTACTTGGTAAATATTTTCTTCTTCTTGAACTGCACTGTTGGTTAAGGCCTTATAAGCAAGCCCGGTAAAGTCTACACTTGTTGTATTCGGCGCATATGACAAGTAAAATTAGCTTTGATATGATTTGAATGCTTTCCTTCCACAGATGCTGAAGCCTTGCTGTGGGTTACACAACAACATTAGGAATGATTTTTTTTGTCAACTGTCTAGCCATAATGACAATTTTAACGTTGAACTGTAGATGAAAATAATCAATTGTGTGCCATTTTATTTAGGTAACAATAATGTAAAAGCCTGTGCCGAAGCCTGACACATTATTCTCCAACGAAGATACTTCTTTATCTACTCTACTATGTTTTTGCTGATGCACACGTGTGTCGATTACATCATTTATAACAACTGATATCAATGATGTATAGATGATGTAATGTATTATGGATGACTCCAAATGCAATCCTCTACTATGTTTGCCTATGACTGCATTTAGTATCTCAGAACTCAATTTGAGTGGCCCGCAATGTGGCTTTTAAAATCTGTATTTTGCATTGTGAACTATTGTATCATTGTGGAATGACACTTCTATACATTCTTCGAACTAACTTCAACTCTAACTCCATTGGAACCCTTTTTCTCTGGGGATCAAAGCGTGGTGGGAGGTGAGTCATGGGTTGCTGCACCACACTAACTGTCACGCCCTGACCTTAGAGATCCTTTTTATGTCTCTATTTTGGATTGGTCAGGGCGTGAGTTGGGGTGGGCATTCTATGTTTTGATTTTCTATTTCTATGTTTTGGCCGGGTATGGTTCTCAATCAGGGACAGCTGTCTATCGTTGTCTCTGATTGGGAACCATACTTAGGTAGCTTTTTTTCCCACCGTTCTTTGTGGGA
This sequence comes from Salvelinus fontinalis, assembly GCF_029448725.1. NCBI lineage: Eukaryota > Metazoa > Chordata > Actinopteri > Salmoniformes > Salmonidae > Salvelinus > Salvelinus fontinalis. The sequence continues at coordinate 36,590,794 of NC_074681.1, read as the reverse complement.
AGTTGTCTGTTTGTTGGCACTATTGCCTTTAGCTTCACAGTTTGTTTCGTATGGTTTATTGTTTTTTTGTCGGCGTCATTCTTAAATAAAGTAAAATGTACGCTTACCACGCTGCACCTTGGTCCTCATCCTTCAACAGCCGTGACACTAACTCTTTAACTGCCAATTAGTCATGGTGAATAGTGGCAAAACTCTATGGGGGATGTACAGTGTAACCCAACGCAAATAATCAACGCAGTCGCATAGGAGGATGGTAAATGTCCTTCAAATGATATAGGGCTGCTAACGGTTATTCATTTTTCACCCCAAAGAGATTTTGACTACTGAAGAGCGTTGCCTAAAAATAGACATTTCTGCCCACGCATGATAATTATAATTTTTATTGACACCTGCCATTGTTTTCTATTGAGATTGACTTTTTATGAATGTTATGAATGTTAACTATGAAAGTTTCCCTGTGTATTTGTTCAATTATAATCCGGTCCCACACTGTAAAAATAGAATGATTCAGAACACCATGATTGTGTAATAAAGCCGTGAAAAGTAGTGCACCTAACCTGAGATCTGTTTTATGAACCCAATGTAATTGTTGTGACACACAATACGTTTTGTAATGCTTTATTTAGACAGATTGGGAACAAGGGGAGACAGAGAAGGAGTGAAAGACAGGCGGAAGCAGGAATTGAACCCCATCTTCTGGGCCAGTCAGATGGTACATTTCATTAGAATTTGGCACACTCAACCACACAGCCACACTGTAAAAAGTCATTCTTGGTGAATTGGAATTTACAACAAAAACAGAAATTAACATAAAAAGATATGCAGAAGTTACTACAAATGAATGCAAGTCGTTTCAGTAATTTGCTCATTTCATTTTACCAAAAGATTTAAGAATAAAACCAACTTAATATGAATTTAAGTTTCTTTTATGACGATAACCAAAGATAGAGAACATTTTGTGATTGAATCCATTGGATGTCTGGTTTTAATCTCCTTGCACTTCCTATCTTGCCACGTCTCTGTTTTCAGAGGACTGAGGGTAATTCCATTTTATTTAACTTAATGATTATTTTACAAAATGTTGTATCTATGTTTGAGGAAAGAAATGTATAATCTATATTAGTATTAAGCAGCTTGTTGTGCCATGAGGTGTAATGGATCATGATGAATGATATGAAAAAATTACGTTCAATGATGAGTCGACCCATTCCCACATTTCCAACTTTTTATGGTAGAGGCAAATACAGTATCCTGCAATTCTTACTGTAAAACCTCTAGACACTGCCTGCCAAAATGGGTTAAACTGGCAAATGATCAGATACATAAACCAATGTTAACCGTTAAATACTCCAGAAGAAGTGATCTAACTCTGCACTAGACAGGATTTGAAACACTATAATGGTGTTTAGAAGCTATAAACAGAGGAAACGACACCAAAAGATAAGGTATCTAAATCTGCACTGAACAAGACTCGAAACACCAAAATAGTGTTTTCAGTCTTTTCCGGTAGTGCTCCCAGTCCCTGGCAAGGTGTTACAACACAGCATGTAATGTATCAAAACCTCAGGATGATGTGTTCCAATACTCCAGCAAAGTTAGGGTTTCGTCTCCTTCAAGTTGGTGGCAGCTCAGTTGCCACTAGTTTTGGTGTTACAAAGCACTTCCTTTGAATAGTGCTGAGTACCTCCAACAGCAGACATTTTAGTTGTAGACCTGATGCTCCCCCGGAATCAAGTGCACTGTCACGTTCCTGACCTGTTTTCTGTTGTTTGGTATGTGTTTAATTGGTCAGGGTGTGAGTTTGGGTGGGTAGTCTATGTTATGTGTTTTCTATGTTGGGTTAATGGGTTGCCTGGTATGGCTCTCAATTAGAGGCAGGTGGTTTTCATTTCCTCTGATTGAGAGTCATATTCAGGTAGGTTGTTCTCACTGTTTGTTTGTGGGTGATTGTCTCCTGTGTCTGTGTAATCCACATGGGACTGTTTCGTTTGTTCATTCGTTTTAGTTCCTGTCTGTTCCTGTTCTTGCGTCCTTCGTCTATATGTAAGTTTGTTTGTTTCAGGTCTGTTGCCTTCGTTTATTGTTTTGTAGTTTGTTCTAGTGTTTTGTCAGTGTTCATTAAAGTCAGTATGTATTCATCACCCGCTGCGCCTTGGTCCGTTAATACACCACCAGACGAACGTTACAGAATCACCCACCAAACCCGGATCAAGCAGCTGGTTAACGGACAGCAGCGACAGCAGCAGTGGGTCAAGGAGGAATGGACACGGGAAGAGATTCTGGACGGAGAAGGACCCTGGGCAGAGCCAGAGGAGTGTCGCCGCCCCAAGGCGGAGCTGGAGGCATCTAAAGCAGAGAGGCGATGATATGAGGAGGCAGCACGGAAGCAAGGCTGGAAGCCCGCAAGTACAACCCAAAAATTTCTTGGGGGGTAGCTAAGAGGTAGTGGGTCTAGGGCAGGTAGGAGACCTGCGCCCACTTCCCAGGCTAACCGTGGAGAGCGGGAGTACGGGCAGACACCGTGTTACGCAGTAGAGCGCACGGTGTCTCCTGTACGTGTGCATAGCCCGGTGCGGGTTATTCCACCTCCCCGCACTGGTAGGGCTAGATTGAGCATTGAGCCAAGTGCCATGAAGCTGGCTCTACATATCTGGCCACCATTACGTCTCCTAGGGCCGGCTTACATGGCACCAGCCTTACGCATGGTGTCCCCGGTTCGCCTACATAGCCTTGTGCGGGTTATTCCACCTCCCCGCACTGGTCAGGCGACAGGGAGCATACAACCAGGTAAGGTTGGGCAGGCTCAGTGCTCAAGGGAGCCAGTACGCCTACACGGTCCGGTATATCCGGCGCCACCTTCCCGGCCCCAGCTCAGTACCACCAGTGCCTACACCACGCACCAGGCTTCCAGTGCGTCTCCAGAGCCCTGTTCCTCCTCCACGCACTCTCCCTGTGGTGCGTGTCTCAAGCTCAGTGCCTCCAGTTTCGGCACCACGCATCAAGCCTCCTGTGCGTCTCCAGAGCCCTGTACGCACTGTTCCTTCTCCCGCACTCGCCCTGAGGTGCGTGCCCTCAGCCCGGTACCTCCAGTTACGGTACCACGCACCTGGCCTATAGTGCGCATCGAGAGTCCAGTGTGCCCTGTTCCTGCTCCCCGCACTAGCCTTGAGGTGCGTGTCTCCAGTCCGGTACCACGCACCAGGCCTACTGTGCGCCTCAGCAGGTCAGAGTCGGCTGTCTGCCCAACGCCGCCTGCACTGCTCGTCTGCCCAGCACCGTCTGAGCCATCTGTCTGCCCAGCGCCGTCTGAGCCATCTGTCTGTCCAGCGCCGTCTGAGCCATCCGTCTTTCCAGCGCCGTCTGAGCCATCTGTCTGTCCAGCGCCATCTGAGCCATCCGTCTGTCCAGCGCCTTCTGAGCCATCCGTCTGCCCAGCGCCTTCTGAGCCATCCGTCTGCCCAGCGCCTTCTGAGCCATCCGTCTGCCACGAGCCATTAGAGCCGCCCGTCTGTCCCGAGCCATTAGAGCCGTCCGTCAGTCAGGAGCCGCTAGAGCCGTCCGTCAGTCAGGAGCTGCCAGAGCCGCCAGCCAGTCAGGAGCTGCCAGAGCCGCCAGCCAGTCAGGAGCTGCCAGAGCCGCCAGCCAGTCAGGAGCTGCCAGAGCCGCCAGACAGTCAGGAGCTGCCAGAGCCGCCAGTCAGTCAGGAGCTGCCAGAGCCGCCAGACAGTCATGAGCTGCCCTCCAGTCATGAGCTGCCCTCCAGTCATGAGCTGCCCTCCAGTCATGAGCTGCCCTCCAGTCATGAGCTGCCTTCCAGTCATGAGCTGCCCTACAGTCATGAGCTGCCTTCCAGTCATGAGCTGCCCTCCAGTCATGAGCTGCCCTCCAGTCATGAGCTGCCCTCCAGTCATGAGCTGCCCTCCAGTCATGAGCTGCCCTCCAGTCCGGAGCTGCCACTCAGTCATGAGCTGCCACTCAGTCCGGAGCTGCTACTCAGTCCGGAGCTGCCACTCAGTCCGGAGCTGCCACTCAGTCCGGAGCTGCCACTCAGTCCGGAGCTGCCACTAGTCCAGAGTTGTCCCTCTGTCCTTAGCTACCTCTTTGTCCTGAGCTACCTCTTTGTCCTGAACTACCTCTTTGTCCTGAACTACCTCTTTGTCCTGAACTACCTCTCTGTCCTGAGTTGTCTCCTCTATTGTAGAGGGGGGTTGGTGAAGGTTCCTGGACCATGGTCGGGGGCGAGGGTCGCCACTCAAGGGACGCTAAGGAGGTGGACAAAGACAGTGGTGGAGTGGTGTCCTCGTCCACCGCTGGAGCCGCCACCGCGGACAGATGCCCACCCAGACCCTCCCCTTGAGTTTTAGGGGTGCGCCCGGAGTTCGCACCTTGAGGGGGGGTTCTGTCACGTTCCTGACCTGTTTTCTGTTGTTTGGTATGTGTTTAATTGGTCAGGGCGTGAGTTTGGGTGGGTAGTCTATGTTATGTGTTTTCTATGTTGAGTTAATGGGTTGCCTGGTATGGCTCTCAATTAGAGGCAGGTGGTTTTCATTTCCTCTGATTGAGAGTCATATTAAGGTAGGTTGTTCTCACTGTTTGTTTGTGGGTGATTGTCTCCTGTGTCTGTGTAATCCACATGGGACTGTTTCGTTTGTTCGTTCGTTTTAGGTAGTCTGTTCCTGTTCTTGCGTCCTTCGTCTATATGTAAGTTCGTTTGTTTCAGGTCTGTTGCCTTCGTTTATTGTTTTGTAGTTTGTTCTAGTGTTTTGTCAGTGTTTTCGTCTGTTCATTAAAGTCAGTATGTATTCATCACCCGCTGCGCCTCTGTCCGTTAATACACCACCAGACGAACGTTACATGCACTCTCTGATCAGTGTGGCGCCTTAAGCTTTTGAGCAGTCAGCAGGAAGAACTTAGCTACAACAACAGTTACATTTTCCAAACATGATTATTAATGTGGAGAAAAACTATTAGCCTAAGGTTTGCCTTATTAGAATAAGATCTTAGGAGAGTGTTTTAATGGAATGAGAGTATTAAAACAATACCCTGTCGCTGCAACAAATGTTTTATGATATTCAAATTAGTTTCTAAGGAATAAATATGTATTGAAGCACTGTAGGGCAATGTATGTTTTTTTTTTTAAATGATTATTATTTCATTGTTATTGTTATTAGACACTGGTTGACATTATTCTTGTTTTTTTGGGGACACCCCTGAAAACGAGATGGTGCATCTCAAGAGATCCCATCTTGCAAACGTTCCAATAAATCAATACATGCTGCCCGTTATTGATTGTTATGCCAAGAACGTGTGTGGAAAGACAATAGTGGAGCATTTCTCTACAAGACATGAGCCACAACAGCTACTACACAGGAGTGAACACGCACACACGCGCACACACACGTGCACGCACACGTGCACACACACACACACACACACACACACACACACACACACACACACACATACATGCTCTCACGAACACACACAGCCCCCCCCCCCCCTCCACACACACAGTAATAATAACACACCTGCTAGGAAAGGGAGTACAATGCACACCAGTGTACCGCATTACTAAAACCAACCTGCACAATTACGCAGGTGTTTGAACGTCAAGCTCTGTGAGAGCATTTCACCTGCTGTGTGCTGGGATGAAACAGGCTCTGAATGTAGCCACAGAAGTGGAAACAAGGAAGGAGAGGAGGCCCTAATGAAAAACGGCATGAACTTCACATGTGAACGCGTGAAGCTTTCCAAAAACACATATTTTCATATCACATGATCTTTTTTTTAATTTTTTTTATTTTTTATTTTAATTTTTATCCCATTTTCTCCCCAATTTTTCGTGGTGTCCAATCGCTAGTAATTACTACCTTGTCTCATCGCTACAACTCCCGTACGGGCTCGGGAGAGACGAAGGTCGAAAGCCATGCGTCCTCCGAAGCACAACCCAACCAGCCGTACTGCTTCTTAACACAGCGAGCCTCCAACCCGGAAGCCAGCCGCACCAATGTGTCGGAGGAAACACCGTGTACCTGGCCCCCTTGGCTGGCACGCACTGCGCCTGGCCCGCCACAGGAGTCGCTGGAGCGCGATGAGACAAGGATATCCCTACCGGCCAAACCCTCCCTACCCCGGACGACGCTATGCCAATTGTACGTCGCCCCACGGACCTCCCGGTTGCGGCCGGCTGCGACAGAGCCTGGACGCGAACCCAGAGACTCTGGTGGCGCAGTTAGCACTGCGATGCAGTGCCCTAGACCACTGCGCCACCCGGGAGGCCATATCACATGATCTTATGTGAAGTTAATGTGATAACATGTCACAACATGTAAAGCAACAACCCTCTGGGCACGAACTGGTTGAATCAACGTTGTTGCAACGTAATTTGTTGTGCAACGTTCTGCGATGTGGAATCTGCACTGAGTGTTCAAAACATTAGGAACACCTTCCTAATATTGAGTTGTACCCTCTTTTGCCCTCAGAACAGCCTCAAATCATCCAGGCATGGACTCTACAAGGTGTTGAAATGTTCCATAGGGATGCTGGCCTAAGTTGACTCCAATGCTTCTCACAATTGTTACCTGCAGACCACAAATAAAAGTTAAATAATGGGATTAAGCCAGTGGCTCAGATGGAACTAATCCAAGCAGTAGATACGTCTCCTTTAAAATGTTGATATTTGGTTGTGTTGTCAACCAAACACAATTCAATATTACATTTGTATATTACTGTAAATAGCCTAAAGTTAAGAATATCTTACAAACTAATGCAACATTGAATCTTAAAATGAGTACTGTAACTCATCAATGGCCACGTTTTGAGGTTTCTGTTACTATACATTTCTTCTTATGTAATCATATAAAGAATGCATGTTTAAGATAGCATGCATACATCAACGCAGGTCTGTGGAGATTTTCACAATTTCTGTAATTGTCACCCCCTGACCTTAGAGAGCCTTTTTATTTCTCTATTTGGTTAGGTCGGGGTGTGATTAGGGTAGGCATCCTAGTTTTTCTATTTCTTGGTTGGCCGGGTATGGTTCCCAATCAGAGGCAGCTGTCTATTGTTGTCTCTGATTGGGGATCATACTTAGGCAGCCTTTTTTTCTACCTTTAGTTTGTGGGATCTTGTTTTTGGTTAGTTGCTGTGTTAGCGCTACAAAACTTTACGTGTCGTTTATTCTTTCTTGTTTTTGGTGTTCATTTAATACATTTATGATGTAAGCCTGCCACGCTGCACCTTGGTCCAATTCATCTCTAAACGAACGTGACAGTAATAGTCTGTGCAGAATCTCAAACTGTGAAATGCAATACAGGTCATTTGGTCCTGCAATTGAAATAAAATAATAAACTTTTATTTGTCACATGCTTTGTAAACAACAGGTGTAGACTAACATTGAAATACTTACTTACGGGCCCTTCTTAACAATGCAGAGAATATCAAAATAATTTAAAAGTGAAATACATAATAATAAATACACAAATTAGACTGGAAGACCAGTGATAAAACATGAATCTGTTGTCTAAATAAACTAAATATCTGATATTGTATTCCCCTTTGAACTTTGCTTTTAAATGGTTGAACGCGCCGTGATAGACATTTGGGTGACAACTAAACGAGAAATCAGACGTTGTTTTTTCATTGAAATTTGGTTGTACTTTTAGATGTTTGAAAGCATAGTGATGAGACATTGGAAATTCAACTAACTTTCTGCTGTCCTTTTGAGTAGGTGAATATAGGTTGTAATGTCATTTATTAACGCATCAACCACATATTACCCAATTATCCACGTTGAAATGATGTGCTGTTCCCAGTGGGATTTAATAACATGAAACTACACATGGTGACACATGTGAAATTTCACGTGAAATCATGTTTTTGGTTTAAGGGGGGAAAAAGAGGCCAACTGTAACGGTCCTGACCTGTTTTATGTTGTTTTTGTATGTGTTTAGGTCAGGGCATGTGTTTTGGGTGGGCAGTCTATGTTATCTGTTTCTATGTTGGTTTTGGTTGCCTGGTATGGCTCTTAATTAGAGGCAGGTGTTTTGCGTTCTCCTCTAATTAAGAGTCATATTTAGGTAGGGTGTTCTCACTGTTTGTTTGTGGGTGATTGTCTCCTGTGGCGTCGTATGTATGTACCATACGGGACTGTTTGGCTGTTCGTTTATTTTGATGTCGTCTGTTTCCTGTCCGTGAGTTTACGTTTAGTTATGTAAGTTTATGTTCAGGTTTCGTCAACGTCGTTTTCTTGTTTTGTATTTTTGAAAGTGTTTTGTTTTTTCGTGTTGCCATCATAGTTTTTTCCAAATAAAGAGATGGCCTATTTCCCTACTGCTGCATTTTGGTCTGATGATCCTTCTCTCCTCTCCTCGTCCGAGGATGAGGAGAGAGACAGCCCTTACAGAATCACCCACCACGCTAAGACCAAGCGGCAAGGGAATGCTCAACAGAGCAACAAGGACTCCTGGACTTGGGAGATCCTGGATGGTAGAGGACCTTGGGCTCAGCCAGGGGAATATCGCCGTCCCAAGGAGGAGTTGGAAGCAGCGAAGGCTGAGAGGCGCTGGTATGAGGAGGCAGCGCGGCGACGCGGTTGGGAGCCCGTGAGTCAGACCCAAAAATTTCTTGGGGGGGGGCACACGAGGAGTGTGGCAAAGCCGGGTAGGATACCCGAGCCAACTCCCCGTGCTTACCGTGGAGGTAGAAGGCGTCGTACTGGTAAGACACCGTGTTATGCCGTAAAGCGCACGGTGTCCCCAGTACGCGTGCTTAGCCCAGTGCGGGCTATTCCACCTTGCCGCACTGGGAGGGCTAGGTTGGGCATCGAGCCGGATGTCATGAAGCCGGCCCAACGTATCTGGCCTCCAGTACGTCTCCTCGGGCCGGCGTACATGGCACCAGCCTTACAGGTGGTGTCCCCGGTTCGCCTGCATAGCCCAGTGCGGGCTATTCCACCTCGCCGCACTGGCAGGGCTACGGGGACCATTCAACCTGGTAGGGTTGGGGAGGCTCGGTGCTCAAGAGCACGTGTCCTCCTTCACGGTCCGGTAGACCCGGTGCCACCTCCATGTACCAGTCCTCCGGTGGCAGCCCCCCGTACCAGGCTGTCTCTCCGGGTTCTCTCTCCTGCTGTTTCCTCCTCTCCAGCGCAGCCAGTGCCTAGACCACGCACCAGGCTGTCTCTCCTTCTCCTCCCTACAGAGCCGTCCTGCCATGACCAGCCAGAGCCGTCCAGCCAGGACCTGCCAGAGCCGTCCAGCCAGGACCTGCCAGAGCCGTCCAGCCAGGGCCTGCCAGAGCCGTCCAGCCAGGGCCTGCCAGAGCCGTCCAGCCAGGGCCTGCCAGAGCCGTCCAGCCAGGACCTGCCAGAGCCGTCCAGCCAGGACCTGCCAGAGCCGTCCAGCCAGGACCTGCCAGAGCCGTCATAGTTTTTTCCAAATAAAGAGATGGCCTATTTCCCTACTGCTGCATTTTGGTCTGATGATCCTTCTCTCCTCGTCCGAGGATGAGGAGAGAGACAGCCCTTACACCAACTTGCAGGTGAAACTCTTTACCTATCCTCAGACACACACTGATTCTGTCTTTAAAATAAAACATTTTTGTAAATTATGTGATGTGATGCTGGTGATGTAATATATGAAGAGGGTATTTCTAAATGCTACATCCGCAATAAAAAATATTTTTTTTTATCAGAAATGATTGCTTATGGGTACCTTCATGTGTGTAAAATATTACTGTTCTCAGATTTTTTTATCTATACATTTTAGGTGGATAGTTTATTAGGTACACTCATCTACTACTGGGTTGGACCCCCTTGTAGCCATGAAGGGATACACCTGGTTAGCAAAAAAATTCAGATTGCTGTGGCATTCAATCTTTGCTCAATTGGTATCAATGGACCTAATCTGTGCCAGGAAAACATTCCCCACTAGGTTAGACCACCGCCACCAGCCTGTACCGTTGACACCCGGCAGGATGGGGCTATGGACTGCTTACGCCAAATCCTGACTTTGCCATCAGCATGACACAACAGGAACCAAGATTCGTCAGACCAGGAAATGTTTTTTCCACTCCTCAACTGTCCAGTGTTGGTGATTTGTGTACACAGTGGCGCCGGTGTGGTCGTCTGCTGCAATAGCCCATCCGTGACAAGGATCAACCAGTTGTGCATTCCGAGATGTTGTTCTGCACATCAATGTTGTACTGTGCCGTTATTTGCCTGTTTGTGCCCCCCCCCCCCTGTTAGCACGATTCTTGCCGTTCTCCCTCGAACTCTTTCATCAACAAGCTATTTTCACCCACAGGACTGCCGCTGACTGGTGCCGTCTCGGTAAACCCTGACACTGTCGTGCGTGAAAAGCCCAGGAGGCTGGCCATATTTGTATTCACACCCCTCAAGTCAATACTTTGTAGAAGCACGTTTTGCGGTGATTACAGCTGTGAGTCTTTTTGTTTAGAACTCGGTAGTGGGTGTTGCAACTGAGAACAGACAATTTTTACACGGTACTCGCTTCAGCACTCGGCGGTCCCGTTCTGTGAGCTTGTGTGGCCTACCACTTCATGGCTGAGCCGTTGTTGATCCTAGACATTTCCACTTCACAATAACAGCCCTTACAGTTAACCACGGCAGCACTAGCTAGGCAGAAATTTGACAAACTGACTTGTTGGAAAGGTGGCACCCTATGACAGTGCCACGTTGAAAATCACTGAGCTCTTCAGTAAGGGAATTATATGGCCAATGTTTGTCTATGGCGATTGCATGGCTGTGTGCTCGATTTTATATACCTGTCAGCAACAGGTGCGGCTGAAATAGCCGAATCTACAAAGGGGATATACTTTTGTATATACAGTGCCTTCGGAGAGTATTCAGACCCCTTGACTTTTCCACAATTTGTTACGTTACAGCCTTATTCTAAAATGTATTAAAATGTTTTTTTCCCTCATCAATCTACACACAATACCCTATAACAACGAAGCAAAAACAGGTTTTTAGAAATGTTGGCAAATTTATAAAAAAAAAAAAGAAATATCACATTTCATTGTTCAGACCTTTTAATCAGTACTATATTGAAGCACCTTTGGCAATGATTACAAGTTACAAGCTTGGCACACCTGTATTTGTGGAGTTTCTCCCATTCTTCTCTGCAGATCCTGTCAAGTTCTGTTAGGTTGTATGGGGAGCGTTGCTGCACAGCTATCTTCAGGTCTCTCCAGAGAAGTTCATTCAGGTTCGGGATCTGGTCGGGCCACTCAAGGACATTCATAGACTTATCCCAAAGCACCTCCTGCGTTGTCTTGGCTGTGTGCTTAGGGTCGTTGTCCTGTTGGAAGGTGTACCTTCTCCCCAGTCTGAGGTCCTAAGTGAACTGGAGCAGGTTTTCATCAAGGATTTCTCTGTACTTCGCTCTGTTCATCTTTCCCTCGATCCTGACTAGTCTCCCAGTCCCTGCTGCTGAAAAACCTCCCCACAGCATGATGCTGCCACCACCATGCTTCACCATAGGGGTGGTGCCAGGTTTCCTCCAGACGCGATGCTTGGCATTCAGACCAAAGAGTTCAATCTTGGTTTCATCAGAACAGAGAATCTTGTTTATCATGGTCTGAGAGTCATTACGTGCCTTTTGGCAAACTCCAAACGGGCCACGTCCATCTGGCCACTCTAGCATAAAGGCCTGATTAGTGGAGTGCTGCAGAGATGGTTGTCCTTCTGGAAGGTTCTCTCATCTCCACAGAGGAACTCTTGGCCAAGGCTCTTCTCCCGATTTGGCCGGGATGCCAGCTCTGGGAAGGGTCTTGGTGGTTCCAAACTTCTTCCATTTAAGAATGATGGAGGCCACTGTGTTCTTGGGGACCTTCAATGCTGCAGACATTTTTTTGTACCCTTTCCCAGAGCTGTGCCTCAACACAATCCTGTCTCAGAGCTCTATGGACAATTCCTTCAACCTCGTGGCTTGGTTTTTGCTCCGACGTGCACTCTCAACTGTTGGACCTTATATAGACAGATGCTTCAGGCATGGATGTTGGTGTTTCTTGTAATGAATCTTGTTCTGAAGGCAGCTCTGCAGTGGTCACTAGCTGGCACAGCTGAAAAGACATAAACTCAGATTTTAAACCTAACCTTAACCACACTGCTAACCGTAATGCCTAACCCTAACTTTTATATGTATTGAGTGTAGACAATTTCGACTTTGCAACAAACCCATCTAGTGGAAATTTCTCAGTTCTGCCTACAGGACAAGACTCATCCCAATAAACATCAACCTTCATCTACTGTTCTGTTAGGAAATGGGAATATTGGTCAAACCTTGGGAATATTGACCACAATCATCACTCATAACGACTGCCATCCTTCTGATGAATAAAGAGTATGCAATACCTATAATATGCTTATTATATTACAATAACTTTAAGATAAGAGTATACTTGCCTGATCTCTTGTGCATTATTTGTCTCTTTTAGCTCAGCACCATCTCAGATCCTTATCTCTTCTGTGGTGTCAGCCACTCAGTGGATTCACAACACAACGTGAACAGTCCCGTACTGGAGATCCCTGGCATTCGCTGGAAAAAGACAGATGGCGAAGAGCAACCTCAGAATGTGATATGAGCAATGTGTAAGAAAAGAAGCGCACAGTCCTGCATAGTGGATACAATATTTAAAATCAATACATTTTGTCTTTGTTTTTACGTTCTCTCTCTCTCTCTCTTTCTCGCTCTCTCTCGTAATTTAATCATGTGTATTTAAGGGATGGATGCATTAGGGTTTACATCAGCTGACAGTGTGCCAGCCAGAGCCAGGAGTTGTAAATCAACTCACTTTGAATGACATCTCCCCCAGACAGAATTCCTGCTGAATCATCACATCCATGTTTGTCAGGCCTAGGATAGTGGACCGGATTGGTTGAGCATGCATATCAATCAATCAACTCCTGACCCAGTCTTTGACCTTGAGCTGGCTGGTGTACAATATGAATATACTGTTTGTAAGCACATCTATTAAAACTTTCTGGAGGGGACAATTTCACACCACACTGACCAATGGGATTGTCTGAGTCAGCTGCTAACAGGAAGTAAAAATGCACAACTAATGGCATGAGGTAAGTATGTGTGTGTGTGTGTGTGTGTGTGTGTGTGTGTGTGTGTGTGTGTGTGTGTGTGTGTGTGTGTGTGTGTGTGCGTGCGTGCGTGCGTGCGTGCGTGCGTGCGTTTGTGCGTGCGTGCGTGTGTGTGTGTGTGTGTTTGTGCGTGTGTGTGTGTGTGTGTGTGTGTTTGTGCGTGCGTGTTCAAGAGCCAGTGTACAGTAACACACCACAATGACCCACTTGCACTGTCCTGATGTGCAGTACATACCTCTGTCATCAAATTCAACTATATTCACCATTCCACACACTTGCAATGCTCAGAGACTTCTTTTATGTGTGGATATCATTAGAGGTTCTTGGTAGGTATCAAAACACATGAGGGAGTCCTCTTAAAGATGATCAATTGGGCATGGTTATTTTATACATCTCTTTTGTTACATTCACTGCACTAACAGGGTTTGAATTACATTCTGTCAATGTGTAGATTGTGTGTGTTGTTCTAAATGTTTAGTGCCCTGCTACAGCCCTGAAATTAATAAAGTTGTATTTCATTCAATTGTATTGTCTGATAGGCTACATGTGTACACAATCGTTGTAACGGCTGTCTAATGCCTCCTCCTCGGATGAGGAGAAGGAGTAAGGGTCGGACCAAAATAGACATAATGAATTTAATAAATGAAAGACGAAACACGAAGAACACTTGAATTGATTACAAAATAACAAACGACGTAGACTGACCTGAACAAGAACTTACATAAACACGAAGAACGCATGAAACAGGAACAGACTACCTAAACGAACAAACGAACGAACGAAACAGTCCCGTGTGGTGCAAACAGACAGACACAGGAACAATCACCCACAAACAAGTGAGAACAGCCTACCTTAATATGGTTCTCAATTAGAGGAAACGTCAAACACCTGCCCCTAATTGAGAACCATATCAGGCAACACAATTAACCCAACATAGAAACAATTAACATAGAATGCCCACCCCAACTCACGCCCTGACCAACTAAACACGTACAAAACAAGGTAAACAGGTCAGGAACGTGACAGAACCCCCCCTCAAGGTGCGAACTCCGAGCGCACCACCTAAAGTCTAGGGGAGGGTCTGGGTGGGCATCTGTCCACGGTGGCGGCTCCGGCTCCGGACGTGGTCCCCACCCCACCATAGTCAAACCCCGCTTCCGTAGCTTCCTCCAAATGGCCACCCTCCAAATTAACTCCACCGGACTAAGGGGCAACACCGGAATGAGGGTCAACACCGGAATGAGGGTCAACACCGGAATGAGGGGCAGCTCCGGAATGAGGGGCGGATCCTGGCTGGCTGGCTCTGGCGGATCCTGGCTGGCTGGCTCTGGCGGATCCTGGCTGGCTGACGGCTCTGGCTGCTCATGGCTGGCTGACGGCTCTGGCTGCTCATGGCTGGCTGACGGCTCTGGCTGCTCATGGCTGGCTGACGGCTCTGGCTGCTCATGGCTGGCTGACGGCTCTGGCTGCTCATGGCTGGCTGACGGCTCTGGCTGCTCATGGCTGGCTGACGGCTCTGGCTGCTCATGGCTGGCTGACGGCTCTGGCTGCTCATGGCTGGCGGAAGGCTCTGGCTGCTCATGGCTGGCGGAAGGCTCTGGCTGCTCATGGCTGGCGGAAGGCTCTGGCTGCTCATGGCTGGCGGAAGGCTCTGAAGGCTCAGGACAGACGGGCGGCTTAGACGGCGTTGGGCAGACGGGCAGTTCAGGCACCGCTGGGCAGACGGACAGCTCAGACGGCGTTGGGCAGACGGGCAGTTCAGGCGCCGCTGGGCAGACGGCAGACTCTGGCCGGCTGAGGCGTACTGTAGGCCTGGTGCGTGGTGCCGGAACTGGAGGTACCGGGCTAAGGACACGCACCTTCAGGCTAGTGCGGGGAGCAGCAACAGGATGCACAGGACTCTGGAGACACACAGGAGGCTTAGTGCGTGGTGTAGGCACTGGTGGTAATGGGCAGGAGACACGCACCATAGGGCTAGTGCATGGAGGAGGAACAGGGCTCTGGAGAAGCACAGGAGGCTTGGTGCATGGTGCCGACACTGGTGGTACTGGGCTTGGGCGGGGACGTGGCGCCGGATATACCGGACCATGCAGGCGTACTGGCTCCCTTGAGCCCTGAGCCTGCCCAACCTTACCTGGTTGTATGCTCCCCGTAGCCCGACCAGTGCGGGGAGGTGGAATAACCCGCACCGGGCTATGTAGGCGAACCGGGGACACCATGCGTAAGGCTGGTGCCATGTATGCCGGCCCGAGGAGACGCACTGGTGGCCAGATGCGTTGGGCCGGCTTCATGACATCCGGCTCAATACTCAATCTAGCCCTGCCTGTGCGGGGAGGTGGAATAACCCGCACCGGGCTATGCACACGTACAGGAGACACCTTGCGCTCTATCGCATAACACAGTGTCTGCCCGTACTCTCGCTCTCCACGGTAAGCTCGGGGAGTTGGCGCAGGTCTCCTACCTGACTTCGACACTCCCTTGTAGCCCCCCCCCAAGAAATTTTTGGCCTTGACTCACAGGTTTCCAGCCTCGCCTCCGTGCTGCCGCCTCATACCAACGCCTCTCGGCTTTAGCTGCCTCCAGCTCTTCACGAGGGCGGCGATATTCTCCTGGCTGTGCCCATGGACCTTTTCCGTCCAATATTTCCTCCCATGTCCATGAATCCTGCGATCGCTGTTTCTTTCTCCCACGCCGCTTGGTCCTTGGTTGGTGGGTGATTCTGTAACGGCTGTCTAATGCCTCGGATGAGGAGAAGGAGTAAGGGTCGGACCAAAATGCAGCGTTGTATGTAGACATAATGAATTTTATAAATGAAAGACGAAACACAAAGAACACTTGAATTGATTACAAAATAACAAACGACGTAGACTGACCTGAACAAGAACTTACATAAACACGAAGAACGCATGAAACAGGAACAGACTACCTAAACGAACGAACGAACGAACGAAACAGTCCCGTGTGGTGCAAACAGACACAGACACAGGAACAATCACCCACAAACAAACAGTGAGAACAGCCTACCTTAATATTGTTCTCAATTAGAGGAAACGTCAAACACCTGCCCCTAATTGAGAACCATATCAGGCAACACAATTAACCCAACATAGAAACAATTAACATAGAATGCCCACCCCAACTCACGCCCTGACCAACTAAACACATACAAAACAAGGAAAACAGGTCAGGAACGTGACAATCGTATTGCTCTTCCAGTGTTTCCCTACTGTATAATATAGAGCAGACCTATGTAACTGCAGGCACCTGAATGTTTGCCTTTTAGAGATACCTTCATCATTCTAACAATGTCCAGGGGATTACAAACCGCGCGCATATACAAAACATAACGTAAAATGTGTATACACCAGTTTGTACGCAAAGTAAGTAAGTATTTTAATGAAAATGTTTTTAATGAAAAACAAAAAACACAAAAACACATCAACAAGAATGCAGCCATTTTCCGTTACTGCGAAGATATATGTTTTGTTTTTAGAATCTAAGATAATTAGACATAGTGATCTTGTTCCTATTTATTTTATTTTCATAACCATTGCAGAATAAAGTATTTACCTTTTTTGGCTGTGATGGGTTCATATTCCAGAAGGAGCCATACAACAAATGATCATCTGCATTTCTAATTTAATAGGACCTAGTTGCATAGGAAATAGATACAGTTGAAGTCGGAAGTTTACATACACCTTGGCCAAATACATTTAAACTCTGTTTTTCATAAATCCTGACATTTAATCCTAGTAGAAATTCCCTGTCTTAGGTCAGTTAGGATCACCACGTTATTTTAAGAATGTGAAATGTCAGAATAATAGTATTTCTTTCATCACATTCCCAGTGGGTCAGAAGTTTACATACACTCAATTAGTATTTGGTAGCATTGCCTTTAAATAGTTTTACTTGGGTCAAATGTTTTGGGTAGCCTTCCACAAACGTCCCACAATAAGTTGGGTGAATTTTGGCCCATTCCTCCTGACAGAGCTGGTGTAACTGATTCAGGTCTGTAGGCCTCCTTGCTCGCACACACTTTTTCAGTTCTGCCCACAAATGTTCTATAGGATTGAGGTTAGGGCTTTGTGATGGCCACTCCAATACCTTGACTTTGTGGTCCTTAAGCCATTTTGCCACAACTTTGGAAGTATGCTTGGGGTCATTGTCCATTTGGAAGACCCATTTGCAACCAAGCTTTAACTTCCTGACTGATTTCTTGAGATGTTGCTTCAATATATCCACATAATTTTCCTGCCTCATGATGCCATCTGTTTTGTGAAGTGCACCAGTCCCTCCTGCAGCAAAGCACCCCCACAACATGATGCAGCCACCCCCGTGCATCACAGTTGGGATGGTGTTCTTCAGCTTGCAAGTCTCCCCCTTTTTCCTCCAGACATAACGATGGTCATTATAGCCAAACAGTTACATTTTGTTTGATCAGACGAGAGAACATTTCTCCAAAAAGTACGACCTTTGTCCCCATGTGCAGTTGCAAACCGTAGTCTGGCTTTTTTATGGCGGTTTTGGAGCAGTGGCATCTTCTTTGCTCAGTGACCTTTCAGGATATGTCGATATAGGATTAATTTGACTGTGGATATAGATATTTGGACCTGTTAAAAATTTTCTAAACCGGTTAAAAACGTCAAAGCTACCGTGTATACCTATATAATGTAGGTACATGACGTAATGACGCCACGTAAAATGTTGTGCTACACGTGCAACACATCATTCCTAACCTAGCTCACAATGTCTGCTGTGTGGATCGAGCAGTCAACAAGTCGAGCAGTCATTTGAGCAGTCACTCAAAGGCGAAATCCATTAAAGCCAAGATAATGGAATTCATTGCCCTTGACAATCAACCGTTCTCTATCGTGGGTGATGTTGGCTTTCGCCAACTGGTCGAGCACCGGTACACACTACCAAGTGCGCTATTTTTCAGATGTTACCCTACCGGAGTTACACAGTAATAGCGTTACTGCTATTGTTTTCATGACATACATACTATGGAACGCTGTTTGGGTCTTTGCGTGTCAAAAAAGATACAGTAGCACTGTCAAAGCTGAACAAAAGTCTGCAAACAAGCAAACACTGGCCACGAATGATGTGATTACAATACCGCGTTGGTAATAAAGCATCATTTGTTCGACCGCAACTTCTGGGGTAGTTAGCTTTAGCTTGGTACCTAGCTAGCACCAATACAACCAGCATGAAAACATTGACCTGTAGAAACTGCAGTAATTTTCATTATTCTTAGCAATGATTTAGGAATCCTTGTGAGTAAGTATTTGCCCCTTGTTGTTCGCCTATTGAAATTGAACTTAATTTCATGAAAATAAATAGCTAGCCAGCTACTTAATCCTGTTGCCCAAAGCTAACGTTATAAGCAGCCAGCTAGCTTCATCTGACTAGTGAGAGTCGATCGGACCGGGTTCTTTGTTGTGAAGCTAGCCACAATAAGGATTAGGCACAATAGTGGAATGTGTGGTCTGCCTTCAAAATAAAAGTATGTTATTGACAGTGATAGAAATGAATACAAATAGTCAAATTATCCCATACTTTTATTTTGAAGGCTAACCGCATAGTCCACTCCACTATTTTATAAATTAGGGTTATTTTAGATGATAACACATAGATTATGTTGTTTTGCTTTGTTTTGTGTGAAGAACATTGTTTGCATCCATGAGCTAGCTAGCTTTTTTTATGACCAGCAGTGTAGATGCGCGAGACAACTTTACCAGCATTATAGCATATGTCTCGATGAATCGTTGTGACATATGAAATACGAGTGATAGTGTAATCAATGTGTAATAACTAAGTAAAATATTGATGAACGTGTTAAATTATTATGTGACTTGCAGTCATATTCAGGTCCTGATTGGTCAACATGCTTATTTGAGCATGTCAAATAGGGTTATTTGTGACATGCAAAGACCCAAACAGCGTTCCATAGAAATCCTGGTTGAGAATGAAACGACTGAACAAATGAACAATGAAACAGCACAGCAAGTAAGTGAAAGGTTTTGATTATGTTTTACTGGTAATGGGGACATTACAACAAAATAAGTTTTGGTCAGTGTGGTGTGTGTGTGTGTGTGACCTTTATTTAACTAGGCAAGTCAGTTAAGAATAAATTATTTTTTACAATGACGGCCTCACGGGCCAAACCCGGATGACGCTGGGCCAATTGTGCGCCGCCCAATGGGACTCCCAATCACGTCCGGATGTGATACAGCCTGGATTCGAACCAGGGACTGTAGTGACACCTCTTGCACTGAGATGCAGTGCCTTAGACCGCTGCATCCGTGTGTGTGTGTTAACTATTTAACTGTACTAGAATGCTTAAAAGGCCACTAAAATGTTAAATACCGGATATCGGTATCGGCCAAAAATGTCATATCGGTGCATCACTACTAGTAACCTACTGTCAGTACTGTAATTGCATTTCTATTTTAGTAGCTTGCCTTAGACAATGTTTCAGAATTCGCTGGCAGTCCATCATTTTAGGTTGGGGGGAAAAGTCGATGCAAATCATTGTTGAATTCAAACGTTCTGCTAACAGGTTCAAAACATTTGCTTTCTCTTTCAGAAACTGACACAGTCCTTTCCCAGATACAGCATACATTACTGCTAAAGAGTAAAACATTCTAACAACACAGTAAATAGACTGATAGTTTATGTGAAATAGTTGGGTAGGCTACATGTGGTGCTATAGGAACATGACATCATTGCATATTTCATCTTAGAGCGTATACCAAGGCAGAACATAGAAACCCAGTAATCTATTGATATACCACATATTGAACAACAATTAGTTGTTTGCATGCCGTGGCCTAATGCAAATAGTTCCAAATAATACCGCAAATAAATAATAAATAATACCGCAAATGACATTATTGTCAACATAAAAGGTAAATGCAGGGCGTTTTTCTCATTCACCCATGCACAGTTTTATGATCGGTCTGATTTATAACCGGAAACAGACATGTATGTATGGTATGGCGTGTGCCAAGTGTATAATTCCTAATATTTTTGTATGTGCGCAGACTTTTCAGAAATGGTGCCTGCAGAAATGTAGTGTGACATTTACGCTATAAATGAGCGTAATGTTTATAAATGAGGCCCCTGGACAGTGTGTTTCCTCCAATATCTTAGTTTGCAGCTGAAAGACAAATCACAGCTCTTTTATTGCACATGGCCAGGGTTGCACAACTGTCCTTGAAAACCGTGGCGGTGAAAGGCAGCAAACAATGCAGCAACCTACAGTAGCCTACCACCTGGGAGCGGATGTCAGTCCAACATCTAGTTTGGATTTACCTTTGGTTGAGTTGTCAACTAATGTAAATTCACCACGTCACCATGCCATTGGATTTAGGTTAACAGTTGGGTGAGAAAAAGACAAAATTCCCTTACTTTAGGTTTTCCACCTTGTTTGAACGTCATCACATTTACTTTTAAGGTTGAAATGACGCAGAAACAAACAGTTTTTGCCCAGTGGGTGCACATGTGACCCTGGACAAAGCATCCACTTGTATTAGTATGTTTATGTATATGTATATGTATATGTTTATGTATATGTATATGTATATGTCTATGTGTGTGTATATGTGTGTGTGTGTGTGTGTGTGTGTGTGTGTGTGTGTGTGTGTGTGTGTGTGTGTTTTGCCCAGTGGGGGGGGGGGGGGGGGGGGGGGCATGCTGACAGTTCAACATGATGCAGAACAGTTATCCATGCTATGTGCCCCCTTCTCACCTTATAATGGACTCGTAACAAACTTTAACCTTTCAAACTCCCTTATCAGTGTGTCGACATGTCTGGCTCCACCATTTCGAACTAATAAAATTATTATTGGTCCAAAGAAACACAGCAATCTTTATGGACAACATATGTGCAGCTGTGTTTAACTGGATGCACATTTTAAAATAAATATCTGATGTTTCAGACGGTGCATTCGGACTGAGAATGGAATAGTCTGGCTCTTTGGATTGCTGTTTTTCTTCCGTAATAAGCTACTACAGAGCACAAGAGAAGTTTTGAACACACAAACCGAAGGGTTTGTTTCAGTTTTACCTGACAGCTAAATGACCAAAAGAGAAACATGCTGAGTAAAGACCTTCCGGACATTGAGGTACATGATTTTATAGTTGTTAATCTGTTTTATTCACTTGCAATCTCAATTTGCGGCCCCTGGTTTTGGGAGGGAGGTGTCTTTTTGCTTTACTTTTTATGCTCAGTGTTTAGCCTACCTGCTTGAGCCATGTTGTAAATACATCTGGGTTGGCAAACCGCTAGAATTAGATGGATTGGAGCAGCAAGCAGGAATTTACAAATTAGCCTACTCTCCACGTTTGCCAATTTATGGAGGTATTTTTCTTTGGGATTTTTTATGACTTGTTTTTTTAGGCTACATGGAGAAAGAGAACTTACCTTAAAACAGTATATCGTGTACATGACACTGCAACCTAAATTCCCCATGGGGACAATAAAGTCAGTAAGTAAGTAAGTAGTGTTATTTTGAGCAACGTGCTAGATAAAGTGACACCAGAGACCATTTCTTCAGTCTAAGAGAGCCCATGCGAGTTTTGCACGGAAATTTGCCGACTACTTTCAGTCTTTTCCTTCTGTGATAGACTCACACACTTGTTCAGGCAATGCAATTGTAAAAACAAATGAATAAACCAGCTACAATGCTACAGCTTCTCATCGGCTAGCACGAGAATTCCTTCTTCCTTCTCATACTAGCCAATCATTCTGTAGCTACCACTGAAGTTTCAGCACCATGGACTGCGCATGTGCAGCCAGTTACAGGATTGCATTATGCCTATCTATTTTGATGGGGAAAAAATATTTACAAAACAATAACCGTTGCTTTAAGAATTGTCCTAAACATTGTAATAATAGTCGATGGGGGATTCCACTAATTCAGTAGCCTACACATTTTTTTTAATCAACACCATGCATAGGCCACTTTTACTAAACGCAAAACTGCTTATGTAGACTGAACCAACAAAAAACAGGAACACGGTGTCACGATCGTGTGGGGGATTTACGGACCAAAACGCAGCAGTTGGAAAATAAGCCATCTTCTTTTATTAACACCACGAAGATGAACACGACACAAAACTCTATACAAACTAACAAAACAACAAAACGACCGTGAAGCTACAAACGTTGTGCACATACATACAGGCTACAAACGTTCTACATAGACAATTACCCACAACCAATGAGAGCCTATGGCTACCCTAAATAAGGCTCCCAATCAGAGACAACCGAAATCAGCTGTCTCTAATTGGGAACTCATTCAGGTAACCATAGACTCTCCTAGATAACTAACCAACATAGACAACTCTAGACATATACACTCAACACAAAACCATCTACTACACCCCATAACCCCTTTTCCAAATAAACACCCAAAACCAACAAAACATAAACATTCCCCATGTCACACCCTGACCTAACTAAAATAATAAAGAAAACAAAGAATAATAAGGCCAGGGCATGACATAACCCCCCCCTTGAGGCGCGAACTCCGGGCGCACCATACACAGTCTAGGGGAGGGTCTGGGTGGGCTCCCCTCCACGGTGGCGGCTCCGGCTCTGGTCGTAGTCCCCACGTCACCACAGTACCTAACCACCTCCTAGGCCTCCTCCAAACGACCCCCCTCCACATTAACCCCATTGTATTAAGGGGCAGTTCCGGACTAATGGACAGCTCCGGACTAAGGTCCAGTACCAGGGTAAGGGGCAGTACCAGGATCAGGGGCAGTACCAGGGTAAGGGGCAGTACCAGGGTAAGGGGCAGCACCAGGGTAAGGGGCAGCACCAGGGTAAGGGGCAGCACCAGGGTAAGGGGCAGCTCCGGACTGAAGAATGGCAGCTCCGGACTGAGGGACTGCAGCTCCGGACTGAAGGACTGCAGCTCCGGACTGAGGGATGGCCCATGGCTGGCTGACGGATCTGACTGCTCATGGCTAGCTGACGGATCTGGCTGCTCATGGCTAGCTGACGGATCTGGCTGCTCATGGCTAGCTGACGGATCTGGCTGCTCATGGCTAGCTGACGGATCTGGCTGCTCATGGCTAGCTGACGGATCTGGCTGCTCATGGCTGGCTGACGGATCTGGCTGCTCATGGCTGGCTGACGGATCTGGCTGCTCATGGCTGGCTGACGGATCTGGCTGCTCATGGCTGGCTGACTGATCTGGCTGCTCCTGTCTGGTTGGCGGCTCTGGCAGATCCTGTCTGGTTGGCGGCTCTGGCAGATCCTGTCTGGTTGGCGGCTCTGGCAGATCCTGTCTGACGGACGGCTCTAGCGGCTCCTGTCTGGCTGGCGGCTCTAGCGGCTCCTGTCTGGCGGACGGCTCAGTGGGCTCATGGCAGACGGGCGGCTTTGCAGGCTCATGGCAGACGGGCGGCTTTGCAGGCTCATTGCAGACGGATGGCTCAGATGGCGCTGGGGAGACGGATGGCTCAGATGGCGCTGGGGAGACGGATGGCTCAGATGGCGCTGGGGAGACGAGCAGTTCAGTCATCGCTGTGCAGACGGCAGACTCCTGCCGGCTGAGGCGCACTGTAGGCCTGGTGCGTGGTGCCGGGACTGGTGGCACCGGGCTGGGGACACGCATCTCAGGGCTAGTGCGGGGAGCAGGAACAGGGCATACTGGACCCTGGGGACGCACATTAGGCCTAGTGCGTGGGGCCGGAACTGGTGGTACCGGACTGGGGACACGCATCTCAGGGCTAATGCGGGGAGCAACAACAGGATGCACAGGACTCTGGAGACGCACAAAAGGCTTAGTGCGTGGTGCCGGAATTGGTGATACCGGGCTGGAGACACGCACCATAGGACGAGTGCGTGGAGGAGGAACAGGGCTCTGGAGACACACTGGAAGCCTGTTACGTGGTGTAGGCACTTGTGGCACTGAACTGGGGCGGGGAGGTGGCGCCGGAAATACCGGACCGTGCAGGCGTATTGGCTCCCTTGAGCATTGAGCCTGACCAACCTTACCTGGTTGAATGCTCCCCGTTGCCCGACCAGTGCGGGGAGGTGGAATAACCCGCACCGGGCTATGTAGGCGAACCGGGGACACCATGCGTAAGGCTGGTGCCATGTAAACCGGCCCGAGGAGACGCACTGGTGGCCAGATATGTAGGGCCGGCTTCATGACATCCGGCTCAATACTCAATCTAGCCCTGCCAGTGCGGGGAGGTGGAATAACCCGCACCGGGCTATGCACACGTACAGGAGACACCGTGCGCTCTACTGCGTAACACGGTGTCTGCCCGTACTCTCGCTCTCCACGGTAATTACAGGGAGTAGGCGCAGGTTTCCTACCTGACTTCGCCACTCTCCCTTTAAGCCCCCCCCAAAGAAATTTTTTGGGTTTTCCCACAGGCTTCCTACCGCTTCGTCGTGCTGCCTCCATTCGCCGGTATCCCTCCTCGCACTGCGCCAGAGAATCCCAGGCGGGCTCCGGCACTCTCCCTGGGTTGATCGCCCACCTGTCGATCTCCTCCCACGTAGTGTAACCCAGATCCTTTGTAGGTTCCTTTTCCTGCCTCCGAGCTAGCTCCTCATATCGCCGCCTCTCTGCTTTCGCTGCCTCCAGCTCAGCTTTGGGGCGGTTATATTCTCCTGGTACCTCCCGGTCTAAAATTTCCTCCCATGTCCATAAATCCTTGTATTGCTCCTGTTGCCGCTGGTCATGCCGCTTGGTCCTATGGTGGGTAATTCTGTCACGATCGTGTGGGGGATTTACGGACCAAAACGCAGCAGTTGGAAAATAAGCCATCTTCTTTTATTAACACCACGAAGATGAACACGACACAAAACTCTATACAAACTAACAAAACAACAAAACGACCATGAAGCTACAAACGTTGTGCACATACATACAGGCTACAAACGTTCTACATAGACAATTACCCACAACCAATGAGAGCCTATGGCTACCCTAAATAAGGCTCCCAATCAGAGACAACCGAAATCAGCTGTCTCTAATTGGGAACTCATTCAGGTAACCATAGACTCTCCTAGATAACTAACCAACATAGACAACTCTAGACATATACACTCAACACAAAACCATCTACTACACCCCATAACCCCTTTTCCAAATAAACACCCAAAACCAACAAAACATAAACATTCCCCATGTCACACCCTGACCTAACTAAAATAATAAAGAAAACAAAGAATAATAAGGCCAGGGCATGACACACGGATATTTTGTATCTGCCATTTGACAAGAAGGCCTAGTATAATCAATGCTTGTAAATTAGTATGACTCACCTTGCAAATACTGTAATCAATGATGGGACATAGGCCTACATAACCTCTAAATATAAGTATAAGTACCTCTAAATATAAGCTTTATACAATAATATCTGATATTACTGAATACATCCTTGTATTAAACCAACCCAAGACATGCCGGTGGATGGGCATGCATAACATCCTTTGACAATACCAACACCTCTGCCTAGGTGACATGTAGACTTCCTTTTATTGAAGACATTTGAATGGAGAGTGTGCCGGGGTAAGTGACGGCCACCATTAGCATTTCTATTAATGGCTGTTATGACAACACTCATGTGACCTTGGCTGTGTCAGGGTGCGCTTAAGACGTGGTCTAAATGACTCCTGTCAGCTGTCGAAAGTACCTCGCTAAATGTCATACTAACGGCCGTCTGCGGGGGAATTAAACCGACCATTCCTCTTGTGCTGCGCTGGAGACGGCTCGTTTTAATATCCTGCCTTTGTGAGAAAGCTAAACGTGCACCTTTGTGTGTGCTCACGGATTCATTAAAAATGTCTAGGATGGCCATCAGTGTTCGTTAGAAATGAGATTAATGTGTCCGCTTACAGAAAGGTCTATACACTTTATGTCTGGCCCTGAACCCTGCCAGGCCAGCCTCCAGAACAGGACTATCAAGTCAAGTGCAGGGACAGGCTATTGGCAACATAGGCACCAAAAATTCCCATTTAAACGATGACAAGGAAACGTGTGTCTCGCAGACATCCGCCTCAGTGTCAAGCGTCTAGGATTTTAACGAGTTGCTCTCCTATCAAGGCTGTAAGTCTAAGCATGAAACCCCTTAGAATAATCCTACAAGTGTTGGAGGTACTGCATGTTTTATACCCCATCTGAGTGATCATCCATGTGATATATACCACACTTTTAATGCCGGCCTACTGCGGTATAAGCTTAACGTTCCACAACATCCGTCTACCGTCGTACAGAGTATTGTATGCCATTCATTGATAATGTATCGCAACGATGACACTATACCCATAACGTGTTGTATATTTAACCCAAGGATATGTAACCCAGTGATTTAACCATTTGAGTAAAGCATAGCATAGGCCTATAGGGGGATCTATCACATACATCACGCACGTAAAACCTTCACTTACACATTTGTCAAAGAGCATAAGTCCAAAGGAGAGAATAATAGTCCAGGTTCAGGTGATGCAGGCGGGATGCACAGGCGTTTCATCATAGTGTGCTTGGAGATAAGAGGTCGTGAACCGATAGCCTAGCTAATCTTTATCTTATCTCTTCAACAATAACCAAGAGGACATTTGGATTTCCTGGAATGTTCTGTTTCAGGCGTATTGTGGCGTTGTGATCGTCATGAAGTGTCTACTGACCTGTTTGTAGCGGTCTGAACATGATCTGACACCATAAAGACCCCAAAAACTCTCTGCTTACCTTGTTAGTAGGGACGTTCTGACAAGGTCAAAATAGTTTTCTAACAGTCTCTCATTAGACAGATGTTCCCAGCTAGGGATGGTACCATGACATGGATGTAACATTTTCTCTTTGAACGTTCCGATAACACATTCTAGAAATGCACCCAAACAATTGTTGCAGGAACGTTCACTGTTCGCTGGGAAGTTTTACAGTGATTCTGTCAATGATTCTCCTCTTATCCCTTTTAAATGGGATTCTTCATGGTGATTACCTGACACATGAACTTATTTCTCTTAATCTCGCCAAACCTATTGCAGAACTTTTAACCTATTGGAATCAGTGGCTCTATATTGTGTGCAGTGCCAAAGAACCACTGACATGTAAATAGATGGCCTAGCAAATGTAGCTCCTGGGTAAGTTCACCTTGATTGCTCTGTTAATCAATCAGCAAGTCACAGATCATTCCAGGACTTGCCAACACGAGACTGCCCCTCCGGCACACCCCATCTCTCCCACCCATCTTCTTATATATCTCTCTCTCTCTCTCTCTCTCTCTCTCTCTCTCTCTCTCTCCTCTCTCTCTCTCTCTCTCTCTCTCTCTCTCTCTCTCTCTCTCTCTCTCTCTCTCTCTCTCTCTCTCTCTCTCTCTCTCTCTCTCTCACTCTCTCTCTCTCTCTCTCTCTCTCTCTCTCTCTCTCTCTCTCTCTCTCTCTCTCTCTCTCTCTCTCTCTCTCTCTCTCTCTCTCTCTCTCTCAACAGTGAGCTAAATCACACATCGTCCATCTTCTGCTGCCCCCTTTTCCTTTAGTTAAATAATTCCCTTGAACACAGGTGACAGCCCTCCTCCTCCTCCCGGTATAGTGTGTTTAAGCATCCTCTGACCCAGCTTCGTGAGGTCAGGAACGTGTGGTGCTCTGAACTTCTACCCCGCAACGCTTCCCACCCTCAACTCAGCCCTCCTCCTCATGCAAGATAAGGTCCCCTTGACTGGGACAGTTAGCCAATCACAATCATGTTCTTTTTCTTGCAATTTGAGAGAGTATATTTACAATAATAGAGCCACTATATTTTACTATGTGCAACTGGAGAGAACAAACTTAATATTGATTCAAGCATGCTTTCTCCCCCTAGGCGAGAAATGCTATGTTGCTTTAGCCTATAAGCTGGTTTCAATCAAATTGGGCCTTTGGCCTGGGACCATGGCCTTTAGTTGTGCGATTTTGTTAGATTTAATTTCCCCATTCTAGTTAAATACAGCGATATTCAGGGATGAACCCAAGGAGGACAGCCTACACTCTCCATAACCTGTATCACTGCATCAGATGTTGGAACTGAATTAATATTGCTGAATGCCCCCAGTGCAGTAGGATACTGTTGCTTTATCTCACCCATGGCGGATCAATATGTGGAAATTCATCTATCGATTTCCAGGTGAAGACACAGAGCAATAAGACAGTGAATTGCCAGCTGATGTTTAACTATCCAGCTCCGGGGAGGAAATATGTTACTTTTATGAAAGACTAGAATCTCTGAGGGAGTGGCTGGGGTCTCTTCTACTGATCTCTGGGCATTCTGAGACCTTAGTCAAGTTTGTTTGAAGTATGATGCTATGCAAAATGGCATTGTGGGAAATTGGAGGCAGACTGACAGAGCTCTTTGTTTGCACTGTGTTATTCTTCATACCCCCTCAGTTTCATGATGCAATAGCCTATTACTAGGATCATTGGTGTCCTACTAAAATGATCTCTGACTGTATGTGGGCTATACCTATGAGTGAACAATGACTTATATATACACTAAATTACTTATAGGGGGGCAGTGTTGAGCCCCCCCCCCCCCCCCCCCCCCCCCCGCCCCCGCCAACACACACAACCCTACTCAGGGTTTTTCTTTATTTTGCTATTTTGTAGAATAATAGTGAAGACATCAAAACTATGAAATAGCACATATGGAATCATGTATTAACCAAAACAGTGTTAAACAACTCAAAAGATGTTTTATTTTTGAGATTCTTCAAAGTAGCCATCCATTGCCTTGATGACAACCTTGCACACTCTTGGCATTCTCTCAACCAGCTTCATGAGGTAGTCACCTGGAACAGGTGTGCCTTGTTAAAAGTTCATTTGTGGAATTTCTTTCCTCCTTAGTGCATTTGAGCCAGTCAGTTGTGTTGTGAGAAGGTGTGGGGGTGGTAAACAGAAGATAGCCCTATTTGGTAAAAGACCAAGTCCATATTATCGCTAGAACAGCTCAAATAAGCAAAGAGAAACGACAGTTCATCATTACTTTAAGACATGAAGGTCAGTCAATCTGGAAAATGTCAAGAACTTTGAACGTTTCTTCAAGTGCAGTCACAAAAACCATCAAGAGCTATGATGAAACTGGCTCTCATGAGGACTGCCACAGGAAAGGAAGACCCAGAGTTACCTCTGCTGCAGAGGATAAGTTCATTAGAGTAGACTGCACATCAGAAATTGCAGCCCAAATAAATACTTTACAGAGTTCAAGTAACAGACACAACTCAACATCAACTGCTCAGAGGAGACTGTGTGAATCAGGCCTTCATGGTCGAATTTCTGCAAAGAAACCACTACTAAACGACCAATAAGAAGAAGAGACTTTCTTGGGCTAAGATCCACGAGCAAAGGACATTAGACTGGTGGAAATCTGTACTTTGGTCTGATGGGTCCAAATTTGAGATTTTTTGTTTCCATCCGCCATGTCTTCATGAGACACAGAGTAGATGATTGGATGATTTCCACATGTGTGATTCCCACTGTGAAGCATGGAGGAGGAGGTGTGAGGGTGTGGGGGTGCTTTGCTGGAGACACTGTCAGTGATTTAATTTAGAATTCAAGGCACACTTAACCAGCATGGCAACCACAACATTCTGCACCGATACGCCATGCCATCTGGATTGCACTTAGTGAGACTATCATTTCTCTTTCAACACGACAATGACCCATGGGCTATTTGACCAAGAAGGAGAGTGATGGAGTGCTGCATCAGATGACCTTCCCTCCACAATCACCCAACCTCAACCCAATTGAGATGGTGTGGGATGAGTTTTTTGAACACTTTTTTGTTTACTAATTGATTCCATTTGTGTTGTTTCGTAGTTTTGATGTCTTCACTATTATTCTACAATATAAAAAATAAAAAATAAGAAAAACCCTTGAATGAGTAGGTGTGTTTTGAGGAACAATGGAAAAGTAATTCTGCTTTGAAAGTTGATACAGTTGTCAACTCACCTTTGAGAAAAGGGCGTTTGAATATTTTGGTACCTACTGGAGAGCTGTCCTTTGTCTACACCCATCCAGCTTTGTTCACACCCTCTTAAGGCAGCCCCACCCATCTCTTTAAGGATTCACATGAGGTCATGTGCTAAACAGTGAGTAGTGTAGTAAAGATAAAGACTAAAAGTGGAAGTAGTCTACAATAAGGAAAAATTCCAGGTAAACAGAAAGAGTCCAGATAAAAATATTTTATAAATATTAGATGACACTTACCCAGACACACTTGTCTAAATTGATGGGTCATGTGAAAGAAATGCTGTAACCTCCAGTCACATCCAGTGGTGGAAAAAGTATTAAATTGTCATATTTGAGTAAAAGTATAAATCATTTCAAATTACTTATATTAAACCAGACGGCACAATTATTTTCTCTCTTTTTTTATTGACTGATAGCCAGGGGCACACTCCAACACTCAGACATAATTTACAAACTAAGCATTTGTGTTTAGTGAGTCTGCCAGATCAGATGCAGTAGGGATGTTCTCTTGACAAGTGTGTGAATTGGACAATTTTCCTGTCAACATGTAACGAGTACTTTTGGGTGTCAGGGAAATTGTATGGAGTAAAAAGTACGTTATTTTCTTTCGGAATGTAGTGAAGTAAAAGTAAAAGTTGCCAAAAATATAAATAGTAATGTACAGATACCCCCCCAAAAAACCTAAGTAGTACTTTAAAGTATTTGACCACCGCCCAAATGCCTTCACACCAGTATATTAGCATACTTTCTATACTGTTACACACGCACTTATCACATAGTATTCCATACATATGTTAAGGCCATGCAACCTGAGTTGAAACCTGAGTGAGGTGCACATGTACAGTACATAAACAGATGCATGCACCATATATTTATGTGGTGGACACTTGATACGGTCACATTATATTGTTGTGGTATGTCACAAAATCATGTTACGACCACACATATCAATATTAATTTTATATTTATAAGTCTTGCTAAGTGGATGGGTCTCTACAGAAGGTTTAAACGGTACAGCCAAATGGTTACTTGCATAATAGCAACATCAGAGATAGATCATGTCAAAATAAAATATACAGTATGTACAAGAACAATATCAATAACGATATCAGTGATAGACGATGTAGTTACTGTATATGCATAAAATCAGGGGTAAAGTGGCTGAGCAGCAGGATAACAAAAAAATAAATTGTAGTAGCAACTTACGTGTTAGGAGAGTCATTTGAATAGAGGCACTGCAGATAGTGCTGATGACTGGTCCGTCCAAACCACGAATGAACAAGGGAATCTATATTCGGAGAGCCTGTTTCTGTCCTGCCCTCGACTTTGTTGCAAAACTCCCTGATCTTCTCAAAAAGATATGTTTGTCTAGCTGTGTCCAGTCCAGGTGGTGCTTGTACAGGCGGACCATCTATGGGAGGAAGGATGTCAGCGTTGCGTAGCAGCTGAAACCTGGTCCCGACAGTCCAAAATCTCCTTGGCGACAATAACACCAGGCTCCAAAGCTGTAAAACAGGGAATAACAACAACAAAAATTCAGAAGACATTACAACCCTGCACAACATCAATTCACCTCACAAGTTGAGATTAGAAGAATAACCTCATGCAATGCAATGAAAATTATTTTCACCTGAAGTGCTGGTACTGCTTGATCTGTGGCAGCGGCCTGAAGTACAGAGTGTTGTAGCCAGCCATAGCTTTCCACCAGCACCGTACCATCCTCCAGTCCAACCAGCTGTGGGATGTCACTGTGCTGTCCTTCACAACACCAGCAATCTCAGACAATGTTCACTCTGGCCTTTCTGAAGCGCTGCTTGATGAGGCCGAAGCACCAGTCAGGGGCAAACTTGGTGTGGCCTGTGATCAGGAAGTGAAGGTCCAGACTGTGGTGGAGCTTGTGCATGGTCCGCCAGACACAATACCAGAGCACAAACTTGTTATTGTTTTGGCCACTGCAGTTATCGCAATTCAGACACGTGTTTCCCCAACTTCGTAGTTGGTGAAGAAATGGTGCATGTACTGTCGTTGATGACTGCGCTGCTGCCTTTGCTTGCATGGGCCAACTCTCTTTTTGAGTCATTAGATCATTCTCCTTGTATGACTGCTGGAGGAGAGCCAGATGTGTTCTACTGAAAGACAAATTCCAGATACAAATATTTGAGCATTATTATACAATAGATGCAAAATGGCATTCTGAGATAATGTTAATGTTACTGTTCCCACTACCATAACCAAACATACTTAATAAATACATGTAATTTTGTCCTTGAAGCATTTAATTGAAATACTGTAGAATTCCATTCAGTCCTATGGAGGACTGCTCCTATTGTGGAGTGCCAATATGGCCGACTGGTGACTTCAAGCCTCTCAATGGCCGAAACATCAGCAGTCCAGAGTTTAAATACCACTGCTAAACGGCTGACATCGCTTCCTAATTTCTGCAGTGTGTGATTGTGATTTTACTGACTCTGTGGAATTAGTGATGTGGGTGCTGGGTGTGATCAGTGGAGACTGATAAAGTCAGCCTCCACTGCTCCTCAGAGGACTGCGAGGAAAGGAGAATATAATCGTGTTTAAAATTATATCTGGAAGCCTCCTGCGGGAATGGTTTTCTCTACCCTAAAGGCATAGCAAGACACTTCCCCAAATTATTTGTTTGATAATGTATTCTTATTCTTTAATAAAATAGAGGGCTGTTATCAATATCATATAATATTAATGAAAGCTATTTTTAGAACTGTACTCGGTTCATTTTCTGGTGTTTTTAGGGTGTAGCCTAACTATAGAAATGAATGAAACTTGAATCATAGGCAAAGTCTGTTAAAGAATACCACAAATGCTCCGCGTCTCAAAATAATACAACTGTCTCCACACAACAGGCACTGGACCATAGGCTGAATACAGAGTGTACTCTCAATACTTCCCTTACATACATTGATAGTGGTTTTAATAATAGATTCACTGTGCGCGATAGAAAATCAGTTTCTCACTGAAGTGCAAATTGTTGCTTCAGGTCTGGCTGACCTGTTCATTCCCCCACTGAAACCGAAGAAAAAAAATAACTTGCAGATAGCATCCCCGTTTTATTGTTGTTGTTTGTGTCATTACCTGAAAATTATTCAAATATTGACAAGACAAAAAAGTTAGTTCTGAAACATTTGATAACAGCGTACCACAATTTACACTCTACTTATAAACGTACTGAGAGCTGTAGGGCTTTCATCCATGTTCATTGGTATGCGGGTCTCTGTTGAATGACATCTTGGATCTGCTTGCTTTGTGTTTCAAGCTTTAATGGTATTATCCAGCTGGCACCCACCTCACAAGCTGCCTCCAAGTCTCAGTTCAGCAC
Source organism: Salvelinus fontinalis (assembly GCF_029448725.1). Lineage (NCBI taxonomy): Eukaryota > Metazoa > Chordata > Actinopteri > Salmoniformes > Salmonidae > Salvelinus > Salvelinus fontinalis. Next base: position 36,557,356 of record NC_074681.1, on the reverse strand, counting down.
CAGGACCAAAGGGGGCTCATTTCAATTTGCGCTTGGCCTTTCTGTTCTTCCCTTTATCTGATTGTGCTAGTCGTGGGTACTGAAACTAATGCAGACATGGTTCCCCTTTACCCTACAAAGAGCATGAAATGAGTATTAGTGTGCCAGTGATGGCTGTTTCCTTTTCTGTTTATGCCCCCCCATTTCCCTCCTCTCCCTCAGTTAGCTTGGCTGTTAATTGTGTTTGCCATCTGAACAGAGGACCCTGCTCTACATTTGTGTCCATCTTGAAAGACTTGCTCATACCATGATCATTTGACTGGCAACCGTGAATCAATGGGCAATGTGTGTCAGAGAAAGTTACCTCACAGGATGAGAATCTAGTACTCAGCCTCAATGTGGGTCTTGTTTCACGATGCATTTGCCTGCTTGTGAATTATGGATTAGATGAATGTGTTGTGTAATTAATACAGGTTGATATCACAATCCGATGGTGTTTTAGCACAATCAGTGTTAAAGGGAAAATCCATTAAAGAACTATCTTTGAGTATTTTTGTATTAGTCCACTGTTGATACAGTCCCATAATATTTTGCATGTCAGCAGTCAAGTTTTCAAGATATTGGACTTTCAAGAAGCAAAGTGTCACAGGCCACATTTTAAAATGATTTACTTTATGATTACTTTTGAGAGTAGAAATTGACATTTTCTCTACATATAAACATGTAGCCTAAAGGTAAACATACAGTGGGGCAAAAAAGTATTTAGTCAGCCACCAATTGTGCAAGTTCTCCCACTTAAAAATATGAGAGAGGCCTGTAATTTTCAGCATAGGTACACTTCAACTATGACAGGCAAAATGAGAAAAATAAATCCAGAAAATCACATTGTAGGATTTTTTATGAATTTATTTGCAAATTATGGTGGAAAATAAGCATTTGGTCACCTACAAACAAGCAAGATTTCTGGCTCTCACAGCGCTGTAACTTCTTCTTTAAGAGGCTCCTCTGTCCTCCACTCGTTACCTGTATTAATAGCACCTGTTTGAACTTGTTATCAGTATAAAAGACACCTGTCCACAACCTCAAACAGTCACACTCCAAACTCCACTATGGCCAAGACCAAAGAGCTGTCAAAGGACACCAGAAACAAAATTGTAGACCTGCACCAGGCTGGGAAGACTGAATCTGCAATAGGTAAGCAGCTTGGTTTGAAGAAATCAACTGTGGGAGCAATTATTAGGAAATGGAAGACATACACGACCACTGATAATCTCCCTCGATCTGGGGCTCCACGCAAGATCTCACCCCGTGGGGTCAAAATGATCACAAGAACGGTGAGCAAAAATCCCAGAACCACACAGGGGGACCTAGTGAATGACCTGCAGAGAGCTGGGACCAAAGTAACAAAGCCTACCATCAGTAACACACTACGCCGCCAGGGACTCAAATCCTGCAGTGCCAGACGTGTCCCCCTGCTTAAGCCAGTACATGTCCAGGCCCGTCTGAAGTTTGCTAGAGAGCATTTGGATGATCCAGAAGAAGATTGGGAGAATGTCATATGGTCAGATGAAACCAAAATATAACTTTTTGGGGCTGTTTTTCTGCAAAAGGACCAGGACGACTGATCCTTGTAAAGGAAAGAATGAATGGGGCATGTATCGTGAGATTTTGAGTGAAAACCTCTTTCCATCAGCAAGGACATTGAAGATGAAACGTGGCTGGGTCTTTCAGCATGACAATGATCCCAAACACACCGCCCAGGCAACGAAGGAGTGGCTTCGTAAGAAGCATTTCAAGGTCCTGGAGTGGCCTAGCCAGTCTCCAGATCTCAACCCCATAGAACATCTTTGGAGGGAGTTGAAAGTCCGTGTTGCCCAGCAACAGCCCCAAAACATCACTGCTCTAGAGGAGATCTGCATGGAGGAATGGGCCAAAATACCAGCAACAGTGTGTGAAAACCTTGTGAAGACTTACAGAAAACGTTTGACCTCTGTCATTGCCAACAAAGGGTATATAACAAAGTATTGAGATAAACTTTTGTTATTGACCAAATACTTATTTTTCCACCATAATTTGCAAATAAATTCATAAAAAATCCTACAATGTGATTTTCTGGATTTTTGTTTTCTCATTTTGTCTGTCATAGTTGAAGTGTACCTATGATGAAAATTACAGGCCTCTCTCGTCTTTTTAAGTGGGAGAACTTGCACAATTGGTGGCTGACTAAATACTTTTTTGCCCCACTGTGTGCTATACTAAAACACACAAAAAAATCCTTCTTACCATTAACGATTGGGCCTAAAACAATTCCTATGTGCCTCAATGCTCTCTCCTTTTTACGTCTCTGTTTCTTCCGATATAACCCGCATTTCCTCACATGTACTACACTCAAACCCATTCAATACTGACACCTTTGTGGTGTTGCAACCCACTCTCACAGCTTATTGTGATCAGACACGAATCAGAACTAGACACGAATTGTCTATTTCACAATAGTGTGTTGGGTCAATAAGCCGCCCAGTGTTAATGAGCCATGTTCAATGTGCCACAGAGTATCCTGTCTCTGAACCCGAGGGTGCAGACCCATGCTGCCATCCACTCAACGGGCGCCAAGAAGACAGAAAGGAAACACTGGAAGAGAAATCCAGAGAAGAGCTGTGATGTAAGTCTGCCATCTTTCCTTCCTCTATACAAACTGTTTTTCATTATGCTCCATGTTCATCTCTAGGGCCAGACATTTTTCCTGACCCTGTGACCGACCCCAGAAAAACTGTAGGCCCAGGAAAAATAACTAGGGCCCAAAGTTTTTTCTGGAGAGGTCACTTAGTGAGAAAAAAGCTCTGATCCTATGATGTAGTTACATTCATATCCCAATCATTCTTAATGTCACGCTTCCCTCTTCAGTCCTCATTGAAATATTTTGGAGTGCCTATCAACAGCCTGAAGTATCAGCTTTAATGGGACATGAATCAGAAAGACCATACCCAGCAGCTGCTGCCCTAAATCGGTTAAATATTGCACATTTCCTCTGCTTATCGTCTCATAGCTCCAGCCTCAGTCAAGGCTCAAAACCATTTTCAAATGCAATTTTTTTTATGCTTTTCCCCTCTGCCATGTGGCGATTGTTTTATTTATTAGAACAATCTCGTTTCCAGAGAACCCATATTAATAAGATGCTTATATTATGTCGGCAATTCCCAACACTAAGCATTTTGTCTAATTATTAATAATAGGGTCTCTAGATGTTGGATTAGACAAATCCTTTGCAGACTATAAATGCAACACTGGTAATTTCAGTGAAAATGTCAATGGTTCTCCCAGTGGCGACCTGTGCTCGCGGTTGTAATTGGAAATGTAATTATAGTATATTGTATTGTATAGCACAAATGAGCTCGGCTAACATGTTAGAAGACTTTACAGAATCAAGTCCTAAATCATAAACATTACAGCCTTTTCAGCTGTCCACCACACTTCACTCTCAACATGCTAAATTGGCATTGGCAAGGTTTTTTTTTAATGAAAAGCTTGTGCCTCTTTGTAACCCCCCGGGCGAGATGTCACAGAGGTGTTGGTTTTGTAAGGGCTAATTCTATTAAGGCAGACTGGCAGTGTATTCATTGTGTTATCCAAGAGGTCAGAGGGCAAGGTTGATTGGGGGGTGGAAAGGTAATTGCACATGGGAAGAAAATCTCCACCTGCCATTACAGGATAGCACAGCAATAGCAGGACCAAAACAGCTGATTACAATATGCAGACTAATATGGGTTCCCTGAGGGAAGGGAATGAGGGAGCGAGAGCAGCAAGCTGCTAGAACGGGAACAAATGGAGTGTTTTTTGTGTTGATTTTTACAAACACGTTATTATTAGTTCATCCTAAAGCACAAACACAACATAATAATCACAATTTAAGTACTGTTAATGCAGCTTTTAATATTATTCCCAGCAGCACCACGACAAAGCTCAATATGTTACACTTCGAATGTGGGGTAGGGGGAAAAACGTGTATGCATTTAAAATAACAGTCGCTAGTGAAAGTCTACACACCCCTTGCACAGTCTTTACATTTCTCTGCCTTAAAATTCAATCTAACAGGGGATTAAATTCGATTTCTTCCCCCATTCGATCTGCACAACCTACTCCACATTTCTAAAGTGAAATAACAGTTATAGAACATTTTCCTATCGCCTTACAAATGCTAAATGAGGATGTATTGATTGCGTATGTCTTCACACCCTTGAGTTTATACGTGGCGAAGCACCTTTGGCAGCCAATACAGCTGTGAATCATTTGAAATATCATTCTACCATCCAAAAAACTCATCTTAGAGCAACATAGTGAGCTCTATTTTCATGTCATCTGACCAGAGCACCGGTTCATATCCAAGTGACAATGCCGTTTAGCAAACTCCAGGTGTTAACATTTGTTGGACGACATGAAAATAGATATCTTTGGCCACGCACACAAGTGGTGGGTTTGGCGTCGAAATGAGAATGCATGAGCAGAAAATAACCCCGTACCTACTGTAAAATATGGTGGTGGAGCTTTGATGTTATGGGGCTATTTTCCTTCCACTGGTCCTGGGGCCTTTGCTGAGGTTAACGGCATCATGAACTCTACCCAGTATCAGGATATGTTATCCAAAAACCTGGTTGCCTCTGCCAGGAGGCTGAAACTTGGCCGCAAGTGGATCTTCCAGCAACACAACCACCCCAAGAACACATCAAAATCCACAAAGAAATGTTTAATTGGTCACAAAATCAACATTTTGCTGTGGCAATCTCGTTCTCGGGACTTGAAATCTATTGAAAACCGGTGGTTTGAATTGAAGAGGGCAGTCCATAAGCGCAGGCGAATGACATCAAGGATCTGGGATGATTCTG